>NC_066559.1:1345853-1428353 GCF_024679095.1 Eriocheir sinensis | reverse complement strand
TGGGAGGCGCGCCGGGTGCCCATACAGCCGGAGTTAGAGTTAACGAACTAAGCTCGTAACAGACCTCAATTCAGTTTCACGAAGTCTTTCCAGCAATACCTCATGATCCTGCGAAGCCACTTGGTATCAAAGACATCGACACGCCTCTCCAAGTCACTGTTCAGTGTTCTTGTCTCAAAGCCATACAGTCTCTTCGCCCCTTCCCTCTCTACACAGACTATAATTCTCATCTTTTTTCATCCTTTCTCCTCGTTTCTCTAAGTTCTCTTTCATATACTCACCTTTCTTCTTCCTCTTCTTTTATTTTTACGTTGCTCTTTCGTACTTCACCTTCCACCCTTCCTTGTAACCTCAATCAGATGGTCAGTCAGTTAGTCAGTCCTTCCCTTCTCTCCGTCTTCCTCCCTTAATTCCTTCCTTCCTTCCTTCCTTCCTTCCTTCCTTTCTTTCTTTTTTCTTCCTTCTTACTTTCTTTTTTCTTTAACAATATCTCTCTTTCTTTCCTTCTTTCCTTCCTTCGTTCTTCCTCTGTTTTCCTCACACTTTCTCTCCAGTCTTCTCTTGCAAAATTTTCTGAGCTCCATCCTTTTTGTCATCTTCCTTTCTTCCTTCATCGTTATCCCTTGGACTCCTACTCATCCTCTTCCTTGTCTCTCATTAGCGTCCTTCCTATCAAACTCCTCCTCCTCCTCCTCTTCCTCTTTTTCTTCTTTCTCCTTTTCCTCCTCCAACTTGCTACCAAACTCCTCCTCCTCCATCCTTCCTCCTCCTTCTCATTTACTCCTTCAGCTTTCTTTCCACCAGACTCCTCCTAACCTTCATCCTTTCAATCCCTCAGACAATTCCTTTCCCTCCTCTGCCTCCCTTCTTCCTCCTTCCCTCCCTCCCTTCCACCTCCTGTCATTTTTCCATTTTCCTTCTCCCTCAAAACTTCCTCCTCTTTCTCCCTTCCAAACTTCTTGTCACCGCTCTTGCTTCTCACGATCTCCTTTCCTTCTCTTCCTTCCTCCCTCCTTTACTCCTTCTCCAAGCACTTCGCCTTCTCTTTCCATATACAAAATCAGTCGACTACTCCTCCTCCTCCTCCTCCTTCGTTTTTTCCCTCTTGTCCTCCTTCTCCTCTTTCCACCTAGTCGACCTCATTTTCCTTTCCCTCTCCTCTTCTTCCTTCCCACCAAACTGCCACCTTCCTTCTCCCCTCTACATCCCTCAATCCCCTTAACCCTCTACCTCCCCCCCTCCTTCCCCCTACCTCCCTTCCACGGATGGAGCCACAACCTGACCAATTACCTCCACGACAACCTCCTCCCGAAACGAGCCCAACTCCAACCCACCCCAAAAAACGACCTCCAATTGGATAGCGTTTTTTCCTTCCACTGCCTCATCATTATAGAGGGGAGAAGGGAGGAAGGGAGGAAGGGAGGAAAACGAGAGAGGAAGGGAGGGAAGATGGTTAGAGAGGGAGGGAGGGAGTAAGGGAAGGGAGGGTCGGGTAACGATAGGTAGGGAGAAGAAGGGAGAAAGGTTGGTAGGGTGAATGGAGGAGGTATGGAAGGAAGGGAGGAAGGAAGATGGAAAGAATGAATGAATGAATGAATGAAGGTAGGTAGGAAGGAAGGAAGGAAGGAAGGAAGGAAGGAAGGAAGGAAGGAAGGAAAATAAACTACTCGTATCTGTACTTGTCCAGTTTTACCTCAAAGTTGTGCACACTCTTCGCCGATACTACATCCTCACTTAGTCTTTTCCAAACCTCTATGTTTCTTTGCGGGAAGCTATATTTTTTTATGTCTCTCAAGCATCTTCCTTTTCTCAATTTTTTTACTGCGTCCTCGTGTGTTCCTGGTGTTTCTTCCTTCTCTTAGCAGTAACTCCTCATTATCTACCTCTTCCATTTTATTCCACGATTTGTAAATTAGAATTAGGTCTCCCTCTTCTATCTTCTTTTTTTTCCAATGTTGGCAGGTCCCTCCAGTTCTGGAACCATCTTCGTTGCCATCCTTTGTATTCTTTCTAGTATGTTTTACGTGTTTCTTCTGATGGGGAGACCACACAGATTCCGCATATTCCAACTTTGGTCTAATCATGGTGGTAATCATCTTTTTCATCATATCCTTATCCATGTAGTGGAATGCTATTCCTATATCTCTTGCCATTCTATACGTATCACCGAATATCCTATTTATAAGACTCTTTGACTGTTGATTATCTTGTATTGTCACTCCCAGATCTCTCTCTTCTTGAACTTTTCAGTATTTCTCCATCTCCCATTCTATATGTCCACTTTGGTCTCCCTTCATTCTTACCCATTTCCATTACATGACATTTCTTTACATTAAACTCCATCTCCCATTTCTTCCTCCAATCACAAATCTTATTTAGGTCCTCTTGCAGAATTTCACAGTCTTTACTATCTCTTTTGTGATGTGTCGCAGGATATCCTGAAGCGATGCACGTCATCTTATGAACCTTGCTAGGACACACACACACACACACACACACACACACACACACACACACATGCACACACCGAACACAGTCTATTTCCCACAGGGGCGCGAATAACACCATGGTCGCCTTCCTTCCGCCGCCGCTGCTCTTTTCGGCGTCTTTTCTAGCCCTGCAGCTGTTGCCTGTTCTTGGATGCTTCTGGACCTGCCCCCCGCCCCGCACACCTTCACCAGCATTACCATCCCGGATTAGAAAAACGGCTCAAACATTCCATCCACGACGACCCTACCCCGGGCCTTGGCCCGGCAAACCCACACCTTACCCGGGCACACCCACACCTTACCCGGCCACACCCACACCTTACCCGGGCACACCCACACCTTACCCGAGCACACCCACACCTTACCCGGGCACACCCTCACTAACATTACCACCACAGGCTCTAATAAAACTGTCCATGGAAGAGGACGAGAAGGCCGAGCACGTGCCATCGACGAGTAAGATTCCCGCCGTGACAGCGCCAACGAAGACCCCAAAGAGCGACTCAAACACCCCATCCACGACAACTCCACACCTAGCCTGGGGGTTCGTGGGCGTGGTGGGGTTGGTGGTGGTGGGGGTGAAGTGCAGACGACGACAGAAGACTGCAGGTTGGTGTGCCCCTACGGTTCCTACAGCTTTTACACACACACACTGAAAAAAAAAAAATCATGCACACATATACTCTCTCTCTCTCTCTCTCTCTCTCTCAAGGCCGATATTCCAGGGCAGGGTTACTCGACTATTAAAGGTCCAATTAGACAAATATCAATGTATCCTGAGGTCAGGATAAATAGTTTACATTTGCATCCAGGACCCACATATTATTTAATTATATTTTCCTCCTCGAGCCTGGGGTCAGCTACAACACTCAACAGGGCCGGATTCAGACTGCGTCCCGTCAGCTGAGTAGCCCTGATCTAGGTAGCGTTAAGTTCATTCATTTATTATTATTTTTTTGTAAAGTTAGTCCATCCATGATTTTTGTTGATTTTGTTGATTTTAAGAAAAAAATGCCAAACCTTAAGGTGCTAAGGCTTCATCAGTAACAATTTGAGTTTATTTTATTTAACAGTTTTGTTGTTTATCATTTCTATTAGCACAGCCGCCAGAAAAGTTTGAAATGTGCTTCTTCTTGGCATCATATAAGTATGCATGACAGGGAGTGAAGGACAGCGAGGAGTATCTATTTTTCCCTCACGACCCAGCAGCGGGCAACTCACGCACTACTTATCTCTTGGCTTATCACCGACCACTTGGGTACATTTTCTTTCGAACTGATTCCACACCGACAGTTTTAAAGGGAATGAAAACTACACCATTATTCTACCACTAAACCTAATAACAAATAATGAGGATATTTAAGTCACCAGAGAGGCCGCCCGAGCGCTTTAAAAATGGTAAAAAGACATTTAAAACAGAAGGAAACGAATATCTGAGTTACACCAACAATTTCTACACAAGCTCCTCTATATAGATTGGTGATAAACAGAAAATTAGTAATTTTAGGATAAATTAGCAGGAATATGGGCCTTCTCTACTCGCCCTCACCGTCATAGTAATGGTCACCTTCCTCCCACAGACCCCAGAAGCCCCACGCCACAGGTCCCGCCGCGCCCAAGCCCAGAGGACGGCTACGTCGACCCTAACCCCGTCCTCCCCAGACACGCCCCTGACGGCTACCAAGGGTCAACGAGGCACCCCATGCTTTCCCGCGCCCGCTCCCGCACCTCCTCCACAAACATCTACGACGATATACTGCTGCCAGGCAGGAACCAGACCCGCCTACAGCGCCAAGACAGCAACGGCTACGTGATCATGCTGCCCACGCCCCTCCAATCACCCCGGGAGTCAGGAGAGAGTGAGGGCGATTCTCGCAACCCCTTCCGCCCCCTACCGTAGTGCGAAGCAAGGCAACCTCCCACCTCCAGCCCAGCACAACAAACAACCCGCGGCGGCACTCCGAACCTACTAGAACTATAGAATGAGGCGTCGTGGATGTCGGGGGGTGATGATGATGAAATTGGTAATGATGATAATAAGAGAAAGGAGGAGGAGGAGGAGGAAGAGCAAGGTGGGGTGCGAGGAAGTTGATGATGGAGATGATTATCATATTTATGACACTTGTTCCTGCTCCTGCTGATGATTGTACAAATAGTTCTAATGATATCAAATAATATAATGAAAACATTAGTAACAATAATAATAACAATAAATGACTCATTACTAGCAGCAGTACGCTCTTAATTCCCAAAGTAACCTTTTAGTGTCATACCAATGCTGATTAAACCACTGATTTCATTGCACGTGTTAATGTTCCCATACAGAACATTTTCTCGCACTCAATAAAAGTCTGATTACTACAATAGCAAGCAAAGTGATTGTCCTCCTACTAACACACCAGCCGCTACATGCAGACACACAAGGCGCTGCTGCGAGGCCTTTCATGAAGTGACCGAGAAAATGCATCACTTCGCAATGGCTACAATGCTGGGGAAGTTTATGATATTATTTATGAGGTTTTAATTAATACCGTGTTGCAAATGTTCACCCCACCCACTTATCTACCCATGCAGGAGGCAAGCGTTCTCCAGGATGAGCTTGACAGACTTTATGATTGGGCGGGGAAGTGGCAGAAGGAATTCAATGTTGGGAAGTGTGGTATTTTGCGTGTAGGTAGGAATAACCCCTCACACAATTACTCCTTAAATGACACTCCTCTAAGCAGGTCTGGGCGTGAGAGAGACTTATGAGTCTTAGTGAACACTGCCCTCCGTCCTAGGGCTCAATGCATCCAGGCAAAGAATCATGCGAACAGGGTACTGGGTTTCCTCTCGAGGAGCGTAAGCAATAGGAGCGCTGAAGTCATCCTCAAATTTTACTTAGCACTAGTTAGACCTCATCTCGATTATGCGGTTCAGTTCTGATCCCCCTACTATAGAATGGATATCAAGATGTTAGAATCTTTACAGAGGAGGATGACAAAAAATATTCAAGGTGTGAGAAACTTCCGCTATGAAGATAGACCGAAGCATTTAACTCTACTCTCTCTCTCTCTCTCTCTCTCTCTCTCTCTCTCTCTCTCTCTCTCCGATTATCATTTGGTTTCCTGTTGTCTCGCTTTGTTTTTCACTTCGGACACTCTGTCTCATCCGTTCTAGATAACAGACGCGTTGCACTACGACCCACGTACTTCGATTCCTTAGTTATTGGGCGGATTTTCCTTCTCCTTCTAGTATCGCTTCCATTGCTGTCTAAGTGAATCAATCATCCGTATCCTTTACATATCCCTTAGCCTCCTTTGTCAAGTTGTTTCGAGAATTTGTTCCATATTTTCAAACTCCTTTTTTTTTCAGCCTTGATACTTACTACGAGAATATTTGAGTGTGTTATCCCCATTAACTTGCCACCCGAAATTGACCTCTCTTTCAGCCACTCTTCACTTTTGTCTGCTGTGGGAGCGATGAGTAGCGGGCTGTTGTTGTTTTTTTCTACACTCTTATTGCTTCCCTTGAGCCGTCTCCTTTGTTGTAAAAAATAAAAATAAATAAAAACTTTTCTAAGAATTTTGCCAACTGTACTTATTAAGAAATTGCGAATCCTTGTTAGTATCACGCTTATATCCTCTAAGATTTCCTGTAGGAGTAACGCAATGCAGCCCGGTCATATCCCTTTCCGATGGCTCAATATTTCTACGTTCGCTTCACTTTATTCCTTTCCTTCTGTATAATTCCATTTCCTCCTGTTTTTCCTCCCCCTTCCTTTTCTTTCCCACCTCACCACTCCCGTCAATATAGTCCCCTTCCCTTTTATTCTACTTTCTCATTTTTTGTCTCATTATCTAATTTCTGCATCAAATTCCTTCCTTTCTATTCTTTTTTTTCTTTTTGTTCTTACACTCTCGCTTTCCCACCTCACCACTCCCGTCAATATAGTCCCCTTCCCTTTTATTCTACTTTCTCATTTTTTGTCTCATTCTTTACTTTCTGCATCAAATTTCTTCCTTTCTATTCTTTTTTTTCTTTTTGTTCTTACACTCTCGCTTTCCCACCTCACCACTCCCGTCAATATAGTCCCCTTCCCTTTTATTCTGCTTTCTCATTTTTTGTCTCATTATCTAATTTCTACATCAAATTCCTTCTTTTCTATTATTCTTTTTTTCCTTTTGGTTCTTACTCCCACTCTGTCTTTCCCACCCCTCCACTCCCTTCCATGTTTTCTCCTCCTCCTTTTTTTTATTCTACTGTCTCTCATATTTTGTCACATACTCTACTTTCTATGTCATTCCTACCTTTCTATTTGACTCTATTTTCTTTCTTTCCTTACTTCCACTTACTTTTCATTCTCACCTAACTCCCTTCTATTTTTCTCCCCCGTCGCTTTCACTCTACTTTCTATCTCATTCTTTAATTTCTATGTCACATTCACACCTTCTTTCTGTCCTGCCTACCGCTTCCTTTTCTTTCCCACCTTGCTTCCTTCTATCTCTCTCTCCTTCTCCCTCTTGATCTTTTTTCCGTCTCTTCTTAGTTTCCCCTTCACTTCTTTCACCCTTAGTTTCAATCCGCTCCCTCACTGCCCCCTTTTTCTTTATTTTTAATTTTGCTTCCTACCCATTTATCTTCCTTTCTTTTCTTTTCTCTGTACTCCTATTCATTTTAACTTTTCCTACCTACCCTATTATTCTGTTCCTTAACCAAATACTTTCTCTCTTCTTTTTTCTCTTCTCCCTCTTTCTCATCTAGCTTTTGTCCTCTTCCCCTTTTCTTTCTGATCTCTTTTTCTATATTTCTGCTTCCTCTCCAATTTTACTAAGTTCTCTCTCTACCTTTCTCATTTCTTCCTCCCTTCTTTACATCGGTCGTTTATGCCTTTTCATTCTCGCCCTTCCTCCAAACTCCAATCAGTAAAACGTTATCTTCCCTCCCTTCTTCTTTCTTCTTTTTCTGTGTGTGTGTGTGTGTGTGTGTGTGTGTGTGTGTGTGTGTGTGTGTGTGTGTGTGTGTGTGTGTGTGTGTGTGCAATGGCCCCAAGACTCGAATAAACAGCAAAAGGCCTTACTTAAGGCGTGGGATATCTATGGCTCGACGCTTGAGTCTCCGCCTGCTGATTTGAGGAACCGGGTTCGAATCCAGGGCTGAGTATTTAGAAAAAGAATTACTCTCCTGGATAGATCTATTTTCCATGTGCTTTGAGCAAAGCCCCTAAAACATGTATGTGTGTGTGTGTCTGTGTGTGTGTGTGTGTGCTTGTGAGTGTGTCGCAGGAAATCCTGAAGCCATATACGTCATCCTTTGAACTCCTCTTGGCGACACACACACGCACAGCGAACACAGTCTATACCCACAGGGGGCACGGGGAACACCATGGTCGCCTTCCTCTCGCCGCCACTGCTCTTTTCGGCACCCTTTCTGGCCCTGCTGCTGTCTCCTTTCTTCGGAGTCTGCCCTGGCCTCGCCTTGACCCTGCCCCCCACCACCAGCAATAACACCACTGAGGCTACCAACATTGTCCGTGAAAGAAAAGGAGGAGAAGGCCTGGCGCAAACCATCAACGAGCAAAATTCCGGCCGTGACAGCGACAAAAAAGACCCAAAGGACGAATCAAACACCCAATCCACGACGACTCCACACTCAGCCTGGGGGTTCGTGGGCGTGGTGGGGCTGGTGGTGGGGGGGGTGAAGTGCAGACGACGACAGAAGTCTGCAGGTTGGTGTGCCCCTACGGCTCTTACACACAAATTAGACATGAACACAGATACTCTCTCTCTCTCTCTCTCTCTCTCTCTCTCTCTCTCTCTCTCTCTCTCTCTCTCTCTCTCTCTCTCTCTCTCTCTCTCTCTCTCTCTCTCTCTCTCTCTCTCTCTCTCTCTCTCTCTCCCCTTCTCTACTCGCCCTCACCGTCATAGTAATGGTCACCTTCCTCCCACAGACCCCAGCAGCCCCACACCACAGGTCCCGCCGCGCCCAAGCCCAGAGGACGGCTACGTCGAACCTAACCCCGTCCTCCCCCGACACGCCCCTGACGGCCACCAAGGGTCAACGAGGCACCCCATGCTTTCCCGCGCCCGCTCCCGCACCTCCTCCACAAACATCTACGACGAGATACCGCTGCCAGGCAGGAACCAGACCCGCCTACTGCGCCAAGACAGCAACGGCTACGTGATGATGCTGCCCACGCCCCTCCAACCACACCGGGAGTCAGCAGAGAGTGAGGGCGATTCTCGCAAGTCCTTCCGCCCCCCACCGTGGTACGAGGCACGGCAGCCTCCCACCTCCAGCCCAGCACAACAAACAACCCGCAGCGGCACTCCGAACCTACTAGAACTATAGAATGAGGCGTCGTGGATGTCGGGGGGTGATGATGATTATGATATGAGGGAGGAGGAGGAGGACGAGGTGGAAGAGAAGGGGGAATAGGGAGGAGGAGGAGGAGGAGGAGTATAGGAGGAAGAGGAGAAGGAGCATGGGTGTGTGTGAGGATGTTGATAACGGGGATGATTTTTATATTTAATGCCTGGTGCTGCTGATGATTGTACAAATAGTTATAATGATATCAAGGAATAATAATAACAATGACTCATTACTAGAAGCAGTACGCTCTTAATTCCCAAAGTAACCTTATAGTGTCATACCAATGCTGACTAAACCACTGATTTCATTGCACGTGTTAATGTTCCCATACAGAACATTTTCTCGCACTCAATAAAACTCTGATTACTACAATAGCAAGCAAAGTGATTGTCCTCCTACTAACACACCAGCCGCTTCATGCAGACACACAAGGCGCTGCTGCGAGGCCTTTCATGAAGTGACCGAGAAAATGCATCACTTCGCAATGGCTACAATGCTGGGGAAGTTTATGATATTATTTATGAGGTTTTAATTAATACCGTGTTGCAAATGTTCACCCCACCCACTTATCCTGTCATGCATATGGGAGGTTACAACAGGGTGGGGGGGGCATCTAAAAAGGAAGGAAGAGAGGAGAAAATAAATGATAAGATGGGAAGTGGGTTGGAAGGAGAGTTTAGAGGGTAAAGGAGGAGAGGGCGGGCTACTGATGGGTAAAGGAAAAGGAAGAAAAGTAAGCAGGGTGAGGAGAAGGAAGGAAGGAAGGAAGGAATAGAAAATGAAGGTCTAGTCACTGAAATAAGAGAACATAAAGGAGAGAGAGAGAGAGAGAGAGAGAGACCATTGAAATTTACTTTTTATATTCTCTCTCTCTCTCTCTCTCTCTCTCTCTCTCTCTCTCTCTCATATAATTGTTTTCAAGGGCGTGTGTGTACCGTAGAGTCACGCCCATTGCTCTGCTTCATAATACATACAAGTCTTCTCTATGTTGGCTTATACGAATGACGTGAAGCCGCTACTTATTTACGTCGCGCGGCTGGCGGAGAAGGAAGGATGTGGCAGCAGGAAAATGGTCTCAAACACGTCATTAATATTATCTTTTTTCCATCCTGTCTGGCATTCCCTCATTCTCTCTCCTCTACCGTCGATGTCGTTGATAAAGTGGTCGAATACATACTGGGCAACTCCACTCGCTTTGTCATTTTTATTCAGCATTGTCCACCCAGTCTCGAATTCGCTCATTCTTTCTCCTCTATCGTTCATAAAGTGGACGATACATTCTGGGACGCTGTATCCGTTTTCTCACCTGTTTCAGCTAGATCTGAGGTGTGTCTGTATTTGGGCCGAGGATCATTGTGTTGTAATTACAGTTCTGCAGTATTGTGTTTATGTAAGCCATGCCGAGTACACATAGCAACGCCTGATAATCATTTACGTATTCACAGTCTCCCATACAAGCTACACCTGAATATATCTGACCATAATTTGAAGCCCACTCTCTCTCTTCCTATCTATCTTCTTATTTATAGCCGTCATTTGAAACCATCTATCTCTCTCTATCTACTATCTATCTACCCCTCCTTTAATTAAAACCCTCTCTCTATCTCTCCATCTACCTACTATCTACCCTTCATTTCAAACCTTCTGTCTATATATCTGCCTATACTCTTTATCTACCCTTCACTTGAAACCCACTATCTATCTTCTCATCTACCTACTATCTATCAACCTTCCACTTGAAACCCACTAGCTATCTTCTCATCTACCTACTATCTATCTACCCTCCACTTGAAACCCACAAGCTATCTTCTCATCTACCTACTATCTATCAACCCTCCACTGGAAACCCACAAGCTATTTTCTCATCTACCTAATATCTATCTACCTCCCCTATTTCTTCTTATCTTCATTATCGGTCCCTCCTCCCAAGCCACCCCTCGACATGCTAAGGTGCCCCCGACGAGTGCAGTGGCTCAAGATGTGTGGGAGCGAGTCTCCTTCCCTTTTATTTATTTATTATACTTGACATTATGGTCGACATTATAAGACATTTTCACTTCTCACATCAACTATTTTCAAAGGCCAAAAAGGAGATCAGTCGGGTTCTAATACGTGTTTTTTTTAGGCTCATGGTACAGAGGAAGGGTCGAACTACCACCAGGGTCATAAAACTACTCCTGGAAATGCCCACAGCTCCCACGAAAGCCTTGTCAAATATATGTTCTTGGGCGATGACACCTACCCTCCCTACCCTGACCCCATATCTCGGCAATTAAGTGAACTGAAGTGGCAAAATAGCACAACACAGCACAGCACACGTAGCACAGAACAGCACGACACGCCGCATCAAGGAAAATCTGCATCCCTCCCATAGTGGTAATTGGAAACACCATAAAAGGCAAGGAGATTCCCGCTCTATGGATTCATGCGGTCCTTTTCCACATGGTCAAAACACGTTAGGGTCACCTCCTTCAGTCCAGCATACACGGGGTAGGTAGGTAGGAAGGACGATGGATAATTACAGAGTTGAGGTGTCGCTGTACGCTACCTTAACTGTGGACCAGCGTTGTCAAATTGTCGTACTCTGAACACTGTATTTATCATTTTTAAGCTCCAAGACTCTCGTAACCACACAAATAACGATAGAAATTTCAAGTTATCGTTAAAACTGTTAAATATTGATGGTTTTCGTTTTTTCTGCTATATTTATCGGTCAGAAACTACGAAAATGTAATGCGCTGAGTACGATAATTTGGCAACGCTGCTGTGGACGTGTCTGTGGAAGTTCCGGAATGGTGCGCCTTCAGAATCCTTGAGTCCAACGCGTCCCCTCAGAATGGTGGTGCTATGGGTGTTTCTTTCTCTCTCTCCCTCGCTCTCTCTCCCTTACCATCGTCGCCGCCGCCCGTTCCCGCCTCCCATTCCCATTCCCGAGGCCATCGACCGGCTGTTTCCTCGCTGCTCGGCGCGGCAAAAGTTGTTCAAGTTGTTGCATCTTTAACTTCCCCCGCGGCACAAGTTCCCTCGTTCACGCCGCGGGACCCGACGCTGAGGTGTGGTCACGCGCGTCTATGTGTTACTATTGTTTTCATCTATGCATTGTACTGTGTGTGTGTGTGTGTGTGTGTGTGTGTGTGTGTGTGTGTCATTTTCGCCTTTATGCTCTCCCTGCTCTGTCATATCTCTTCTTCATTCTCCTCCCTCTCCTTTTTATCTCTCTTCCTTTCCTCCCTACTGTCCTCTCTCCCTTCACAACTTCAATTTCTTTTCCTTAATATTCTCCATTTTTTCCTCCCTTCCTCCCTCCTCCGTCATGTTGCTCCCTTTCCTCCCTGTTTTGCTCCCTCCCTCTGCACTTAACTATCGTCTACTCTTTCTTTTCCTCTTTCTTCGTAATGCTCCCTCTCTGTATTTCCTTCCCTCCCTTCGTACCTCTCTCATTTTTTTATGGCGCCGGTAGGCTTTCTTGGTGGGGCCTGGTGGTCGGCCTCAGCCTGTTATGGCGCAGGCAAGTTTTTATGTAGGCGCCATCTTGCTTGGCTCATGATGTCCTCCGGAGCTCATCTTTGTTCCTTTTTTTAGAGACAGAATCTAGAGTCCCGGTTGATAGGTGGCCTGCAGCACAGCATGTGGCCGCTCGGCAGTGACGGAATAATCCCAGCTTGTGGTGGAGGGCGGGACGCAAGCCCGGTTCCTACTGGACGCCGCACCCGCACGCTAACCACTCAGCCACCGTCTCTTCTATTAGTTCTACTCCTCATTTTCGTTTTTTCCTCTCCCTGCCCTGTTCTAATTCATCTTCTTCGTTTTCTCCCCTCTCCTTCTTTACCTCGCTCCCTTTCCTCTCCTCCTCCTCCTCCTCCTCCTCCTCGCCAATCTCCTCATCCCTCTCATCTTCTTCCCCCTTCTCCCTCCCTCTCCTTCCCTTTCTCTTCCTCTTCCCTTCCTTTCAATTTCCCTTATTCCCACCCTCTCCCTCACCTCCTCTGTTCCTTCTCTTCACTTCGCTACCTATCCTTTATATTTCTCTCCCTTCCTCCCTTTCTCCCTCCCTCCCTCTCTCAGCTCTCCCCTGACACCTCTTCCTTTCCTCCTCTCTCCCTGACTACCTTCCATGGCCTCTATTATTCACAACCTCTCTCTCTCTCTCTCTCTCTCTCTCTCTCTCTCTCTCTCTCTCTCTCTCTCTCTCTCTCTCTCTCTCTCTCAGCATAACTGTGAGGCCGGAAAGTTGGTATCAAAGTTTTAATTAGATTGAAAGAGAGAGAGATCGAGAGAGAGTCGCCCCCTTGTATTTCCCAAACAAAGGGATGACGTCACTCATGTCCACCCTTCCCCCCCCCCCTTTATCTCCCCTCTCCTCTCCCCCTTTCCTTCCTCTCCCCTTTCCTCCCTCTCTCCCTTCCTCCGTAATGGGTCCTTTTGGGGAGTAATATGGCGTAAGGGTGGAATGGAGGGAAGAAGGAAGGGAGGGAGGAAGGGAGAAGAGGAAGGGAGAAGGGAGGGAGAAATGGAAGGGGAGGAAGGGACACAAGAACATAAGGATGAATGAAAGAAGGGAAGAAGTAGAGGGAGGATGATGGGAAGTAAGGAAGAGAACGGAAAGGGAGGGAAGGAAGGAGGAAGGGAAGTAAGGAAGATAACGGAAAGGGAGGGAAGGAAGGAGGAAGGGAAGTAAGGATGAGAACGGACAGGGAGGGAAGGAAGGAGGAAGGGAAGTAAGGAAGAGAAAGGGAAGGGAGGGAAGGAAGGAAAAGAATCAAAGAAGGATAAGCAATGGAATGAAGAGTAGGTAGGAAAGAAGGAAAGAGAGGAAATGAAAAAAAAGAAGTAGGGAAAAGCGGGGGAAAAGAGGGGGAAGAAAAGAGGGATGAAAGAGGGGAAAGGAGAGAAGGAAAAAGAAGGAAGGGACAGAGGGAATAAAGGAAGTAAGGGAGGATGAGGAAGAAGGATAATGATGGAGGAAGGAAAACGAGAAGGAAGGAGGAGGATGAAAGGAAGGAGATTAAAAGAAGAAAGGAAAATAACAAAAAAGAGGAAAAAGAAGACGTAGGAAAAGGAGGAATGGAAAAAACGAAGAAGGGGGAAAAAGTAAGAAAACTAGGAAGAAGAAGAATATTAAAGGGAGGAAGAAGAAAATAGGATGGCAGGAAAATGAGAGGGAGGAAAGAAGGAAGGGAGAAGAGAATAGGGAGTGTAGAAAGGAGAATAATTTAGAGAGGAATGAAGGGAGGGGATGAAGAGGGGAAATGAAGGGAGGGGATGAAGAGGGGAAATGAAGGGAGGGGATGAAGATGGGAAATGAAGGGAGGGAATGAAAGAAGAGGATGAAGAAGAGAAATAAAGGGAGGGAATGAAGGAAGAGGATGAAGATGGGAAATGAAGAGAGGGAATGAAGGGAGGGGAGGAAGGGAGGAGATGAAGGGAGGGAATTAAGGGAGGGGTTGGAGAGAATTACAAATAACACGCACAGACGCACGCACAAAAGAAGAGTGATTACCCAGACATCTTCTCATTTATTTGTATTAGAATCGAGTTTCACAATTACTGTTCCAACTTGTTATCCAATTAGTCTTCCTCCTCCTCCTCCTCCTCCTCTCCCTCCTCTTTCTCTCCCTCCTCTTCCTCCTGAGGTGATGCAATTACGTCAAACTATAATTTATCTTTCTCCTTCCCCCTCTGCCTTGCGCACATATTGATACACACACACACACACACACACACACACACACACACACACACACACACACACACACACACCTGACCTCACCCAGTCCAATAACTTCAAATGACAACAGTAAGATCGGACTCTCTCTCTCTCTCTCTCTCTCTCTCTCTCTCTCTCTCTCTCTCTCTCTCTCTCTCTCTCTCTCTCTCTCTCTCTCTCTCTCTCTGCTGTTGCTTCCCTTCCCCTTTTTACAATTTTCCATTCATCTATTCCAATTCAATAAACTCCTCCCTTCATCCTTCTTCTCCCTTACATTCCCTTCCTTCATCTCCCCCTCCTTCCCCTTCTCTCCATTCATGCTTCTCCCTTCTACATCTCTCCTCTGCCTTCCTTCATCTCCCTTCTTCCCTTTAATACCTTCATCTTTCTCCCTCCTCTCTGCCTCTCCCTCTTTCCCTTCCTCTTTCCCCTTCCCTCCCTTCATCCTAATATCTCCTTTTTCTCCTTCCTTCCCTCCTAGTCACAGTTTCCTCTTCTCCCTCCCTCTTTCCTTCCTCTTAGTCTCCCTTTTTCCTTCTTTCTCCCTCTGCCTCTCTCTTTCCCTCCCCCCTCTCAGTCTCCTTCTTCCCTTTTCTCCCTTCTCCCTCCCTTCCTCTTCCTCTCCTTCCCCTTCCCTCTCTCCCAGTCTTTCCTCCTCCCCTTTTTCCCTCCTTTCACATTCCTTCCTTCTTCTCCCTCCACTTCCCTTTCCTTCCCTTCATCTTCTTTCCCCCATCTCCCTTTCTTCCTTCCTCTCCTTCTCTTTCCATAACTTCATCCTCTTTACCCAAAATCCCTCCCTTCCTCTCGCTCTCGCTCTTCCCTCTCCCTTCCTCCCTTTCACTTCCTGTCCCATTCTCTCTCCCTTCCTGGGCCTCGTCACCCTGTTTTTTCTCCCTCCCTTTAAACTTCCGCCTTACTTCCTCTTTTAGAATTACATTAAGAGAGAGAGAGAGAGAGTTATTACAGACAAGATCGATGACACCGCAACAGCCTGCAAGATTTTTTTTTTTTTTTTTTTTACTTTGAGGACATGTTATTACGATGCCTGGGCGAACCTGAGTTACATATATCTAAAAAAAAAAAAAAAAAGGAGGAGAGAGGGAGGGAAAAAATGGCCACAACACGCTGATAGGGAGAGAAGAAGGGAGAGAAAGAGGAGGAAAAATCGAAGGGAAGAGGGAGAGAAAACGGAAAGATGAAGAGAAGAAAGGAAAGAAAAGGAAAACAGGGGAAGAGATGAGAGAGAAAAGAGAAAGGGAGAGGAAAAAAGGGAGAAAAGGCGAATATAAGGGTAAAGGGAGAGAATATGGAAGATAAGGAAAAAGAAGGGAAGAGAATAGGAAGAGAGATAAGGGAGGGAAGAAGGGAGAGTAAATAAAGAGAAAAGGGAGAGTAAAAATGAGGAACAAGGGAGAGAAACAGGAATAAACGAAAAAAATAAGATAAAGTGGAGACAATGTAAGAAAAGAGGAAGATATAGAAAGGAAGGTGAAAGAAAGGGAGAAAAGGAAAGAGAAAATGGTGAAAAGGGGAGAGAAAAGGGAGGAGGAAAGAGAGAGAGAAAAGGGGAGAGCAGGGTAGAAGAAAGGGAGAGGGTAGAGATAAAGGAAAAATATTGAGTAAAAATTAAAAGACGGGAGAGAAGAACAAAGAAAAGGGAGGATTATATAAAAAAATTATACCACATGAAACCACCGAATTAAATGCCTGAAGGGAAAAAAATGACTGAAAAATGACTGAAAAAATGACTGAAAAATGACTGAAAAAAATGACTGAAAAAAATGACTGAAAAAAATGACTGAAAAAAATGACTGAAAAAAATGACTGAAAAAAATGACTGAAAAAATGACTGAAAAAATGACTGAAAAAAATGACTGAAAAAAATGACTGAAAAAAATGACTGAAAAAATGACTGAAAAAAATGACTGAATAAAATGACTGAAAAAATGACTGAAAAAAATGACTGAAAAAAATGACTGAAAAATGACTGAAAAAAATGACTGAAAAAAATGACTGAAAAAAATGAATGAAAAAAAGGACTGAAAAAAATGACTGAAAAAAATGACTGAAAAAAAGGACTGAAAAAAATGATGAAGGGGAAGCCTGAGAAAAAAAAAATGTTCTTGCCTTGTAAATGAAAATAATATGATGCACAGTGACGTAAAAATAATAAATCACCGTCGAAAAAAAGGAAAATACACCAGCCTTAAAAAAATACATTGAGTAAAAAAATATGTCCCATCCTTCACGAACAAAAAAAAAAGTTATGGGTGAAAATATTGTGGACGAAAACTTTTATTTCCACTGCCTCTCTCTCTCTCTCTCTCTCTCTCTCTCTCTCTCTCTCTCTCTCTCTCTCTCTCTCTCTCTCTCTCTCTCTCTCTCTCTCTCTCTCTCTCTCGGAACCCACAAAAATAGACCTGGCTAACCTAACCTAACCTAACCTAATATACCCAATCCTTTTTTTCTTCTCTTTTTTACAGTAAAGGAAGCGGCTCAAAGGGAAGAAAAAAAGACCGTTATGCACTGATACTGTAAAGCAAACAGACAGAGTGGCCAAAAAGAGAGGTCAATTTCGGAAGAGAGGGAGAGAGAGGTCAATTTCGGAAGAGAGGGAGAGAGGTCAATTTCGTAAACCCTAAAACACACACACTTTAATAAACCTAAGGCCACTCTCTCACGACCTTGGATCTCCAGTTATAGGCATTCTCTCTTTTCTCTTCCTCCATTGCCTTCCTTCCCTCCAAAAATGATAATTCCAGTATACTTCTTCTTTCCACATTCTTTTCTTACCTCTTTTCTCTCCCCTCTAGTGTCTTATCTCCCTTTTAATCTCCCCTCTCCTCCTCAAACATCCCTCAGAGTCAGTCCCTTTCTTTCTCTTCCCTCTTCGTTTGCTAACCTTCCCTATGACTCCTGCCTTACCTGTCTTTAGTTTAATTCACTTTTTTCTATTAATTTTCCTGCAGCAATACTCCAAGCTATACAACGTGGTCTTTCCCCTTTCTCCTCTCTCTCCACCCCTCACTTCCTCTGCCCCTCCGTCCCCTCACCTCTCTCTCAATCTTCATCCTTCTCACTTCTCCCTCCTTTCTCTCCCTCCTCATCCCCCCGTTCTCCCTCCGATCCCCTCCCTCTTTCTTCCTTTCCCTTCGATTCAGTCTCTCTTCTTCCCTCCTCTTCCTCCCTCTGCCTTTTCCATCCTCCCTTTTCCTCCTTCTCTTCCTTCTTTCCCTCTTTTTCTATCCTTTTAACGAGGTCCTAGCATTTAACAACCCGGAAAGAGAACCCAAGAGAACCGGCGACACAGGCCTTCCGGTACAACGTCTATGATATTTCACGGAGAAAGTTGGAAAGTTTCGTTTAGTCGGCGCAACATCTGTGGTCATATGCCGGAGAGAGACAGAAAGGGAAGGAATTATAGGAGAAGGGAACAGATCCCAAGAGACGGGACACAACCCCCGATTAATACCTGGTACCCATTCACTGCTGGGTGGACAGGGGCGTGGGGTATCGGAAAAGCCGCCCAAATTTGTCCACTCCGCCCGGGAATCGAACCCAGGCTCTCTCGGTTGTAAGCCGAGTGTGCTAACCACTGCACCACGAAGCCCAAGATTTCACGGAGAACTTCAAACAAAACGACTTTCCGAGCTCCCCTCATTCCTTCTCTTTTTAACCGAGTCTCCTTTGTGTTCCTCTATTTTCAAACAACCCTCAAAGTTCCCCTCATTTCCTTCTCTTTTCATGCAAGTAACCTCCCTTTTTTTTCTCTAATCAGTCACCTCCCTCCTTTTCCTCTTTTTTTTATTTCTCCTTTTTTCCTTAATTTCCATCTTCCCAGCGAGAATCCAGTACAAACAAGCCTCAAAGTTCCCCTCATTTCCTTCTCTTTTCATGCAAGTAACCTCCCTTTTTTTTCTCTAATCAGTCACCTCCCTCCTTTTCCTCCTTGTTTTATTTCTCCTTTTTTCCTTAATTTCCATCTTCCCAGCGAGAATCCAGTACAAACAAGCCTCAAAGTTCCCCACATTTCCTTGTCTTTCATATGAGTTTCCTCCTCTCTTTTCCCCTTTCTATCTTTCTCCCTTCTATTTCCATCCCTCTGGCGACACTCCATTCCAAACAACCCTCGAAGTTCCCCTCATTTCCTTGTTTTTTCATATAAGTCACCTCCCCTCTTTTTTTTCTTTTTTTATCTGCCACTTTTTTTTCTTTTCCATTCTTCCTTCTTTCACCTTCCATTTCCTTTCCATCTTTCCAGCAAGACTTCAAACAGCCCTCGAAGTTATCTCCCTTTCCTTCACTTTTCATATGTTTCATCCCTCTCTTTTCCTTTCTTCTTTTAACGTCTCCTTTTTTTCTATTCTTTCCCATGTTCCATTTTCTTCCATGTTCCATCTTTCCACCGAGACTCCATTGCAAACAGCCCTAAAAGTTCCCCTCATATCCTTTTTTTTTCATATCAATCACCTTTCTTCTTTTCCTCTTCTTTTGTCTCCTTTCTTCCTTGTTTCTATTTTATTTCCACCTAAACTCCATCCACTTCCAAACAACCCTGAAATTTCCCTTCATTACCTTTTCTTTTTATTTGATTCATCTTCCATCTTTTCCTCTTCTTTTGTTTTCCTACTTTTCTTCCATTCTTTCCGTCTTTCATCTTCCAGTTTCCTCCCATCTTGCCAGTGAGACTCCATTGCAAACAACCCTTGAAGTTTTCCTCATTTTCTTCTCTTTTCTTATGCGTCACCTTCCCCTTTTCTTTATTTATTTGTCTCCTTTTTTCCACTCTTCCATCGTCTTCCAACTTCTCCCCATCTTTCCCAGCGAGACTCAAGTTCAGACAACGCTCAAAGTTCCCCTCATTTTCTTCTCTTTTCATATGAGCCACCTTTCCCTTTTCCCCTCTTTATCTATTTGTCTCTCCTTTTCATTCTTTCCCACCTTCCATCTTTTCCATCCTCCAACTTCCATCATCTTCCCATCTTGCCCAGCGAGCCTCAAGTTCAGACAACGCTCAAAGTTCCCCTCATTTCCTTCTCTTTCCATATGAGTCACCTTATTTTCCCTTCTATTCCCATCCTCCCGGCGAGACCCCCGTTCAAACAGCTCTCATAGATATCGCATCTATGAGCACGAAGAATAACCTTAATAACATCCCGCTTGTGAGATGGACCGTATTATTAGGTTTCCTCTCCCCTCGGCTCGGCCCCGTCTGACAAGCTGCCCGAGAACTGTTCAAGTTGCTTTTTTCTTCTACGCGAGTGGAGACGAGTCAGGGATGAGAGATGTAATATTCCTTAGTATTCGATTTTTGTTACTGGAGCTCAATTACGTTTATGATGAGGATAAGTACGCTCGCAGCTCACGGAATATCACTTGGAATAGACTGCCTCTACATCATCTGCGGTCAGTTTTCCAGCTGAGCGAGATGACACAAAGATAGAGGGGGGAGGATGCCAAAAACACTTCTTAGCCAGGAAATGCGACGCGTCTATAATAGTAAAAGAATGTAGACTGACTGTGTCCACGCATGCTGAGAACGAACGTAGTATTAGTGATGTAACTTTGAATATCATTGCTCTGGTAGTCAGGTCTGGGTATGTGCAACCTTCCTTACGGCTTTGTTACTCATGACGAATACTTCTTCGCTTCTCTGATGCCTAGTAAAGAAACGTAGCTTTGTGTTCACGATTAAAATACAATGAAACTTTAATGGGGGAAGTATCTAGACAAATATAAAACTAAATCTGACTATTGTGTACTAGATTTAAAATTTATTATTTTTTAGCTAATTATAACTTTGGTTACTTTATTTGAAATAGAATTATATTAGATTACTCTATTTCTGAACTAAATATAAAAGAGATCACTATTTTTGGAGTAGAACTAAACTGGTTACTCTCTTCCTCAACGAGATCTGAATTTAGTGACTCTTTTTGGACTAGAACGAAATATGATTGCTAGGTTTGAACTATTCCCTAAACTGAACACTCTTTCCTCTAATTACTTAATCTTTTTACATCTTCTGTAGTTTTTGTTGGAGGGGAGAGCGGAGTGTCGCGAGCATTGTTATTTGTTCCTGTTATTATTTTACCCCACGTCCAATACAGATAACAGATTACAGATAACACAATACGAAGTGGCGTCCTCGAACCACACTAACCTTAAGATTCCAGGTGAGGGTGTGTTCGAAAAGGGAGCGTTGGAGCGTCCTGAGCCGGCCGGTTAATTATATAACATTCTCGGTTCAGCGGCGGGCACAACACCTTATCTTGTTAATGCAGGAACACACACACTCACACACACACACACACACACACACACTCTCTCTCTCTCTCTCTCTCTCTCTCTCTCTCTCTCTCTCTCTCTCTCTCTCTCTCTCTCTCTCTCTCTCTCTCTCTCTCTCTCTCTCTCTCTCTCTCTCTCTCTCTCTCTCTCTCTCTCTCTCTCTCTCTCTCTCTCTCTCTCGCTTCAGAACATTCCGGGGTTCGGGACTTCGGGAAACTGGCCTCATTATAAAGTCTAACCTCCGCTTTCGGAAGATAAGGAGGAGGTCTTAGAGAGGAGGAGTTCGAGGAGGAGTTGGAGGATGAGGAGGAGGAGTTGGAGGAGGGCTTTGTGGTGGTGGTGGTGGTGGTGGAAGGTGAATGGAGGAAGAGGAGAAGGAGGAGGAGGAGGAGGAGGAGGAGGACTGATATAAGATAGACAAAGTTGTGGGTCATATCTTCCTTGTTCTTAGTGGTGCTTCTCTCTCTCTCTCTCTCTCTCTCTCTCTCTCTCTCTCTCTCTCTCTCTCTCTCTCTCTCTCTCTCTCTCTCTCTCTCTCTCAGTCTTCTCCATTTCCTTCTTTCCTTAACAATAACACTGAAAACAATGGGTGATGTTGGTCTTGTGTGTGTGTGTGTGTGTGTGTGTGTGTGTGTGTGTGTGTGTGTGTGTGTGTGTGTGTGTGTGTGTGTGTGTGTGTGTGTGTGTGTGTGTGTGTGCAAACGAGTCATGGCCTTTCATTTAGCGAATCACAGAATCAAATTAAAGCTCGTTAATGATTAAATATTAGATTCCGTTTGAAGGTTATAATTAGGCTCGAAAGTGCGCTATAGACGATGCTACTAAAAAGGTCGTGGTGATGAAAATAGGAAAAGAGGAAAAAGGAGGAAAATAATAAGTTGGTTGAGAGAAAAGGAAAAGAAGAAGTTGGTTGAGAGGAAAGGAAAAGAGGAAAAAGGAGGAAAATAATAAGTTGGTTGAGAGAAAAGGAAAAGAAGAAGTTGGTTGAGAGAAAAGGAAAAGAAGAAAAAGGAGGAAAATAATAAGTTGGTTGAGAGAAAAGGAAAAGAAGAAGTTGGTTGAGAGGAAAGGAAAAGAAGAAAAAGGAGGAAAATAATAAGTTGGTTGAGAGAAAAGGAAAAGAAGAAGTTGGTTGAGAGAAAAGGAAAAGAGGAAAAAGGAGGAAAATAATAAGTTGGTTGAGAGAAAAGGAAAAGAAGAAGTTGGTTGGGAGAAAAGGAAAAGAGGAAAAAGGAGGAAAATAATAAGTTGGTTGAGAGAAAAGGAAAAGAAAAAGTTGGTTGAGGGAAAAGAAAAGGAAGGAAAAGCAAGAAAATAATAAGTTGGTTGAGAGAAAAGGAAAAGAAGAAGTTGGTTGGGAGAAAAGGAAAAGAGGAAAAAGGAGGAAAATAATAAGTTGGTTGAGAGAAAAGGAAAAGAAGAAGTTGGTTGAGAGAAAAGGAAAAGAGGAAAAAGGAGGAAAATAATAAGTTGGTTGAGAGAAAAGGAAAAGAAGAAGTTGGCTGAGAGAAAAGGAAAAGAGGAAAAAGGAGGAAAATAATAAGTTGGTTGAGAAAAAAGGGAAAGAAGCTTCTAAAAAATAAAGCAGGTAAGAAAATAAAACAAATAAAATAAAACTTGTAAAAAAATAAGCAGGTAAGAAGGTAAAACAAATAAATTAGAGCTTGTTAATATTAAACCAGGTAAGGAAAAAGCAAAATAGTGAAAAAGATAAATAAACAGGAAAACAGAAAAAGAATCAAGGAAGAAGAAAACAAAACAGGTCAGAGAATAAAGGGAGATAAGAATTTGGACAAGACCACTAAGCAAATAATAACTTTCACGGGGCAAAGTTAACAGACCTTTCTTTCTTTCTTTCTTCCTCTTTTTTTTTTTGGGTGTTCCGTCTCGTGGAAGCCAAACAAGTGACCCAACCCATAACAAACAGTTAGTCGAATCAGCTGTTCTTTTATTTCAATCACGCGAAAAAAAAAAAAAAGACCAGGCAAGTGATTAAAAAAAAAAACGCATGACACGCAAGAAAAATGATCAAGCAAGGTCTAATTATTGCTACATGGAAAATACCACTTAGTTTAATGTGTGTGTGTGTGTGTGTGTGTGTGTGTGTGTGTGTGTGTGTCCATAAAACGAGAGAGATAGAGAAAGGACAAAATGAGAGAATTATACTAATTAATTTATCAATTAGCACAAGTAAATGAACATTCCTTGTCTGCTCTCTCTCTCTCTCTCTCTCTCTCTCTCTCTCTCTCTCTCTCTCTCTCTCTCTCTCTCTCTCTCTCTCTCTCTCTCTCTCTCTCTCTCTCTCTCTCTCTCATAATGTGCAGCAGAGTCGGGCCACACTTCAAAAGGAGTAATCTTGGTAAAGCGAATTCATATTTAGCCTTTGCTCACATTTAATTATTATTATTATTATTATTATTATTATTATTATTATTATTATCATTATTTTCATCATTATACCATTATCATTATCACTATCCTTATCATCATCATCATCATCAAAGCCATCGTCACCAGCACTACCACTATACTGCACCATCGTCACTACAAAAAACTAAATCATCGTCATCACCGCCACCATCATCATCATCATCACCACCGCCACTATTCTCCCCGGCAGGAATGTCAACACGGCCAACAAAGAGTTTCATTATCATTACTCCCTCCCTTAATTGCCTCAGCAGCTCGGGGGCCATAAAGAATCCTACTGCTGCTGGCGATGATGTTGTTGATGATAATGATGATGATGATGAGGAGGAGGAGGAGGATGTAGACGATTCACCTTATTACTTGATGACCATAAGAAAGCCAACGACGACTGCAACATGAAAATAATAACAAAATAATAAAAAACAAATACAACTTCTTATGCTACTAATAGATCCAGAGCAACAACAACCACAACAACAACAACTACAACAACAACAATCAGGAGTCTTAATCATCGTTCATTCCACTAACAAGAAGCTTAAACACACACACACACACACACACACACACACACACACACACACACACACACACACACACACCTTCTCTCCCCCACTACTACATTGTCACTCTCTCACTCCTCCCCCCCTCCCACGACCTACCCCTTACCCTTAATTCCAATCCCCCTTTCTATAACACCCTTTCACTCCTATTAAACACCCTTTGATTCATTCCTCTTCAACACCCTTCAGCATCACTGGCCTTTCACCTTTCCACATATTCAAACTTTTCTAATATCCCGTGACCTCAGTTCTGACCTCTTATGACCTTTTCTGCCCTTTCCTTTACCCCGTTCTGTCTTATCTAGCTTCGACCTGACCTCTGACTTCACCTTCATGACCTTTCAGACTCATCTCCACCCATTGTGGCATAATCAACTGTGACCTCCATTCTGACCTCGCATGACCCTTGCTAACCTTCTCTTTACCCCCTTCTAGTCTTCTACAGCTCCCTTTTGACCCCTGACCCCCATGACCTTACCTAATCTATTCTTCCTCCTGGCCTTTTATCCTGATCCCTTACCCATGACCTTTTCTGACCCTCTTACTTATTCCTGACTCTAGGCAAACTTTCTTAAGCTTCCATAATTTTCCCCCACCTGCCCTGCTTCACCCCTCCTTATCCACACCCCTTAGAGTTTCTTCCTACCTGTGGGCTACACCTTAATTAGCGCACGCCTAAATAACACAGGCATAACACAGGGGGGCGGGGATTTGTCTGGATGCACCCTAACGATAATGGAGGAGGAGGAGGAGGAGGAGCATGGAAACAAGAAAGGTAAGGCAAAATACAGTATGCTTTCTTAACACGATGCTGTCTGCTGTAGTGATTCAATTGGAACAAGAAAAAAAGTAAAGAAAAATAAACAAGGATAAGAACGAGAACAAGAACAAGAACAAGACAAATATGAAAACTAGAAGCGGTAGAAGGGAAAAGAATAGAAGAAAAATAAATTGGAAGAGGAGGAGGAGGAGGAGTGAATGACAGGGACGAAGATGAATGAGCCAAATGATCAGATAATGTTAATACACAGCTGAGGAAGAAGAGAAGGAGGAGGGAAAAAGTGAATGACCCACCACGAAAACATGACGATAGATGATGACTACAGTGATGACAGGGATGATGACGATGACGATGATGATGGTGATGATGATGATGACGATAATGGTGATGGTGGAGAGGATGGTCTTTCTTATGTATTTTTTTTTAACTGTGAATAGAAACAAACGACATCAAGAATACAATAATAATAATAATAATAATAATAATAATAAAATAACCTAATTCAAACAGTAACATAATTTTGAAATGATATAAATGAAAATAAAGAAAGAAACAAGGAAATGAAAGACAGAAATAACTCATGAATCCAAAAAAACAATACAAGAAAAGACAAATATGAAGAAATAAGAGAAACAGAAGACAAAAAGCACAACAAACAGCAACAACAACAACAACAACAACAAGGGGGCAACAGTAGAGTCCTCCTCCTTCTCTCTTATCTACCACCAGACAGACGCTCCTTCCCTCCCCTTTCCCTCCACACACACACACACACACTCTCTCTCTCTCTCTCTCTCTCTCTCTCTCTCTCTCTCTCTCTCTCTCTCTCTCTCTCTCTCTCTC
Source organism: Eriocheir sinensis (assembly GCF_024679095.1). NCBI lineage: Eukaryota > Metazoa > Arthropoda > Malacostraca > Decapoda > Varunidae > Eriocheir > Eriocheir sinensis. The sequence continues at coordinate 1,402,898 of NC_066559.1, read as the reverse complement.
TCTCTCTCTCTCTCTCTCTCTCTCTCTCTCTCTCTCTCTCTCTCTCTCTCTCTCTCTCTCTCTCTCTCTCTCTAAGTTCCCTCCGCTGATCCCTTCCCTTCTTTACCTCTCCTTATTGTCCTCCTCCCTTCCCTCCTTCGTCCATTCCCTTATTCCTCCTCCTTCCATCCCTTTATCATAATTTATCAGTCATTTTCATTCCATTCATTCATTTTCTCTCTACATTTCCTCCTTCCTTCTTTCCTTCTTACCGCTCTCCTCTCTTCCCTCTTCCGTATCTTCTCCTGTTTCTCAATTCCTTGTTTTCTCTTTCTATATTTCTTCCGTTAATCGTCTTCTTCCTTTACCTCTCCTTACTGTTTTTCTCCCTTCCCTTCTTCTACTTTTCTCTTCTTTATCTTTTTTTACTGTTATTTCTACGCTATTTTCATTCCTTTCCTTCATTCTTTCCTATCTTATCTTTTTTCTCCTTGCTTCCCTCTTCTTCCTTCCCTTCTCTTTTCCCTTCGACCTCTCTTTTCCTCTTCTATTCCTCCTCATTCTTCTGCTTCGCTTCATTCTTTCCTATACCTTAATTTTCTACTTCTTTTTCATTTCCTTGTTGTTCTTTTCTCTTTCTTTCTGTTCCTTTATTCTCTACGTCTTCTATCTACATTTTCTTATTTTCTTTTTTTAATGCTCTTTTATTTCCTTCGTCTCCCCTTCTTCCCTCATTTGTTCCTCCTTCTCTTTCCTCTCTTTAGAATTCCTCCTTCTCATCCCTCATTTTACTCTTCTTCTGTCTTTCTTACTTCCTCTCTTTACTTCCCCTATTCATCTCCCTCTTATCTAATTTCTTTCTTAACCTGCTTCTTCTCTCCCTCTCTTCCCCCCTTCAGTCTTTATCTTAACCCCTTCCTCTCCTTCCCTTCAATTTGTCGCCTTATCTTTCATCTGTTTTCTTTCTTCTTCTTATCCTTAACTTTCCTTCCTCAATATCTTATCCGTTTTTATGTGTTTTCTCAATGCTTACTCCTCCTTCCCTCCCTCCTTCAACTTTTTCCTTTTTCTTCCTTCCTTCTTCTTCTTCTCCCCTCTTACCTTTCTTCCTCCTTTTCCATCTTACATCTATATTCTTTCGTCCTAAATGTCTCCGTGTTTCCTTCTACTTTCCCTACAATTTCATAACCTTTCTCGATTTTTTTTTTCTGCTCTTCATTTCCAACTGTCTTTCCTCCACCTCCACCTCCACCTCCTAGTTATCCTCCTCCTCAATATAATTTCTCTCCTTCCGTCCACTCTCCCTCCTTGTCCTCCTCCTCACTACATCAGCTAATCTGCCTTGTTAGCTTCCTTTCCTTCTTCTACCCTCCTCCTCCTCCTCCTCCTCCTTCTTCTTCTTCTTCTTCTTCTTCTTCTTCTTCTTCTTCTTCTTCTCCTCCTCCCCCTCTTATCTTCTTCCTTCACCTTTTTCTCTTCTGTCCTGACCTCTCTAATCTAAACCAATTCTTTTCTGTACTTCGATGTTCTTCCTCTCTCTACATTTCCTTCTCAGTTCCTCTCCCTTGCCGCCTCCTCCTCCTCCTCCTCCTCCTCCATCCCTACGTTCTCTTCTGCGCCTCTCTGTTCTTTCTCCCTCTACATTTCCTCCTTAATTCTTCTACCTTTCCTCCTTCAACCACCCCCACACCACCACAACCTCCTCCTCTTCCTCGTCCCGGTCCTCCTCCTCATCGTCGTCCCCCCCTGGAGTTATCACCGTCCCCGCCTGAGTTACGGTGGTCGCCGCTTTAAAACTGGCCGGAACGAGCCCCGTAAAGACCCGCGGCCCTAAGTTCCCGGCTTTACGGGGGCGCGCGGGCCAGCTTTGTATTTTCGAAGCCGTTAAAACCGTTACCCACGTTATTCGACCATTAACGGACACGCTGCTTCCTCCTCCTCTTCTCCCTTCCCTCTGTTCCTGCGTTTGATAATGGATGAAGTGAATGGATCTTACTTATATATCTCTTCTTTTGTGTGTGTGTGTGTGTGTGTGTGTTAATATAAATTGTTCTATCTAATTCCACCATTCACGGACACGCTTCCTCCTCCCTCTCCCCCTTTCCATTTGTCTGTTCTGCTCCTGGGTTCTGATAATTGAAATGAATGGGTCTTACATGTGTTATTTCTTTATCTGATTGTTAACTTATTTTACAGGTTAATTACTCGACCATATAACGGCTACGCCCATCCTCCGCCTCCCTTCTCGCCCCTCCCTTCATTCTGTTCTAATCCTCTCTCCTCTTGGGTTTGATATAATAAGTGAAGTGAATGGATCTTACTTATTTTTTTTGTTATTTCTATGTGGTCGTTTTGATGAAGCCGTTAAAACCGTTACCCAAGTTATTCGAACATTAATGAACACGCCGCCTCCTCCCCCCTTCGCCGTGTCTGGTCTGTCTGTTCTGTCCCTGGGTCTGATAATGGATGAAGTGGATGGATTGGATAGCCTTGTTTGATTCTTGATTTGATTCTAATTATTATTTTTTATTCTTATCTGATTCTTCATTTGATTCCTTGGCTCTGTATTTCATTCTTATTTGATTAATTTTGTTTGTTTTTGTAGCTTTTTTTTATCTGTTATTCGACTAATGCCCGACTCGTCTCCTATTCTTCTTTTCTTCTTTTCTTTTTTTTTCTTCTTCTCCTTCTTCTTTTTCTTTATCTTCTCCTTCCTGATCCTCCTCCTCCTCCGTCTCCTCCTCCGGCCCCTCCTCTTATTTCTCCTCTTTCTCTTCCTCTTCCTCCTCCTTCTCCTCCTCCTCCTCCTTGTCCTGTGTTCATGATAATGGATGAGAGGCATGACTCTTTACATGTCTAGTTTTTCATGTCGTTTTGTGTTTATATTCACTCTGTCCTGAAAATCGTCTCCTCCTTCTCGCCCTCCCTCCGACATCCACCATTTGTCTTAGCTTTTGAGAATGTATAAAACTGTCTGGATCTTCTTGTACATATGTTGTTTTTGTATCTTATTTTTCAAGATCATAAAAATCGTCATGTCTCTCTTTGTCGTAAGATCTAAACTAACGGTCATGTCCTCTCCTTCTGAACTTGGCATTAGATGATCTTATATCTTTATTTACTTTATTGGTGGCATTATTACTTTTGGTTACGCTTTTCAGTGCTTCTATGTTTGTTTTATCCGCTATACAAGCATCAGTGAATTAGGTCCCCCAAAACTCACCCCCCCCTACCCCTATCCCTCTCTGTCCTAGTATTTGAGAACGGATGACCCATATCGATTTTGCATATTTACTTGTATTTTATGTAATACTATATCTTCCATTTTTATTGCCGTGAAATCCATTATGCAACCAATATCGGCCACGCCCTTCCTGGAGCCCCACGGATCTTAAAAATGGATGACATGTTTCGATCCTCCCAATTCACTCATTTTTATCACCCGCCTCCGAGGAAAGTGATACTGTTTTCATTGTTCTTCGTCCGTCTGTTCGTGTGTCCATCTGTCAGTCCGTTACCAAAATATACCAAGAACGGAATGACATATTGACGCCAAAAAGCATCCTTAGGTGAATGTCTCAAGCTGGTTCACTTTTGGGAGAATTCCGATAAAAGTTTTCTGAATGACGGCGAATGAATGGAAGCAAAACTGACTGACAAAGCGAATGACTGAGTGCGGCCATATGGAAAAGCCCGCCTGAGTTTAAAGGGGTGACCGTGAGGGCGTCCAATGGCTACCGGAAGGGGTTGGGAGGTAATCCAGCACAGGCAATGAGTGCTGCTAGTGAGCCGGAAGGGTTTTGTTTTTTTACTGTAGGGGGGGAGGGGGGGGGGGGCACTGCTTTTATAATTCGGAAAAAAACTGGCCGAATAAATGATGGTGGACTTCAGAAAAAAAAATTTGGGACAATATGGTGAGTGATTAATATTCTTTAGAAAAGCATACTTAAAAATTTCTGAATCATTTTTTTTAACAGCAATGGAAGCAGCTCAAGGGCAAATAATGACAGGGAAAAAAAGCCCGCAAAGGTTTGGTTCATATAAAGCAACCAGATAAAAAAGGCAATTGTTAAGTAAATAAGATTGAATAAGAGAAACACCGAAGAAAAAGAAACAAAACACGAACAACGAGAGCAACAAGTAGCAATACACAGCGACAAAAGAGAAACAAAAGGGTTAGCACACACTCCTTTCATCATATATTACCTTTTTTTTCGTGTATTGTTATTTTTGTCAAGAGAAACTCGAAGTAAGAGAAACATGAACAACAGGAGGAATAAACAGCATCACAAAACAACAAAAGAAATACAAGTTGATTAAAACACAAACATTCCTTTCACCATGTAGTTTTTTTTTTTCCTGCGTGGGAGTGTTGGTGTTTTTTTGGGGGGGGTCAAGAGAAACACTGAGGAAGAAAAACTAGAACAAGAGCAATAAACAGCATCACAAAAGAACAAAAGGAAAACAAGAGGATGAACACAAACAGTCCTTTCACCATACATTTTTTTGTGTGTGTTGTTATTTATATCATCGGGTAAGAGAAACTAGAACAAGGGGAGCAATAAACACCATCACAAAACAACAAAACGAAAACAAGAGGATCAAAACAAACAGTCAGTCCACCATATAATATTTTTTCCAATGTGTGTGGTTAGAATTTTTGTTACGTAACTGTCCTATTTTTATCCCATGGCGCTGCTGGTCGACGGACGGGGCTGTGGTAGGGGAGTCATTGGTATTCTGGAAGGGGAAGGTGAGTCTACTAGTGTGTGTGTGTGTGTGTGTGTGTGTGTGTGTGTGTGTGTGTGTGTGGTACAGTTCCAACTACCACGACCACACCCAGCCAGACGACACTAATGGGAGTACTCTTTTCTATTGCAGGACAAACTGTAATATGTGGTAACAAACAGTTGTGCAGCAATGGTAGTAGCAGTAGAAGCTGTAGCAAGTGATAGTAGTAGTAGTAGTAGTAGTAGTAGTAGTAGTAGTAGTAGTAGTAGTAGTAGTAGTAGTAATTGTTGTTGTTATTGTTCTATTTTTTGTTGTCAGGATGATACTGTTAATACTTCTACTAAAAAGGATGATGAGGAGGAGGAGGAGGAAGAGGAGGAGGGGGAGGAGGAGGAGGAGGAATAAGAAGGAAGGAAGGATGACGAGTGCGTGAGAATGGTACTTAAGGAGACTAACATAAAAAAAAAAACATTTGCAACCACAACACAATCAACAATAAGAACCCCCCAAAATAATAACAGCGCCACAGCAATAATAAAAACATAATCAACATCACGACAACCACAACAACAACACTAACAACAACAAAACAAAACAACTACAACCGGAGCATCGACAACAAAAAAAATAACCATCACCACAACAATAACACCACCACCAATAACAACAACATAACAGTCAAGCAAGGCGGCGCGGCGAGACACAGAGACACACGCGGAAAGGAGAATGTGTCGTTATGCAGAGTGTCTTCAGCGACCCCCTCTGTTCCGCCTTCAGGAAAGAGAAAACGGAATAGTGTTTGCCTCCTTCCTCCCGCCGCCACCACCACCACCACCCATGCCCTCCCCGCCACCCCCGCCTTCCCTTGCCTCCGTGTCCACAGATTGGCCTGTCACAGAGGAAGGAAGAGAGAGAGAGAGAGAGAGAGGGTGGGGAAAGATAACATAATTTCAATATAAAAGTTAAAGAGACAAAATGACACAAAGGATGTAGATAAAAAGGACGAGACAGAGATAAATAAAACAAAGACAGGAAAACAGGACAGAGAGAGAGAGAGAGAGAGAGAGAGAGAGAGAGAGAGAGAGAGAGAGAGAAAGCTATGGCACTGAAACTCCAGCCAGCACCATAAAATTTGACACACAATTACGTCGGTTTCTTATCTTCCTTTCTTTACTCTTTCCTCTCGTATTTCTCGCTCCTTTTTTTTTTACTCCCATCGCTCATTTTCCCCATCTTCATTTATCATCCGTGTCCCCTTCCTCTCTCTCTCTCTCTCTCTCTCTCTCTCTCTCTCTCTCTCTCTCTCTCTCTCTCTCTCTCTCTCTCTCTCTCTCTCTCTCTCTCTCTCTCTCTCTCATTCTCTAAGTCTTTGTTTTCTTTTCCTAATATGTTATCACCCTTCTGTGTGTGTGTGTGTGTGTGTGTGTGTGTGTGTGTGTGTGTACGCGCGCACGCTCATACTACATCGCAGAACTTATGGTGTATCTCAATTTAGAGAGAGAGAGAGAGAGAGAGAGAGAGAGAGTATGACATAGTAGGGACGGGTGAAAAGAAAAAAAAATGGCGATGAGAGTTATCAAAGTGTGAATGGAAATATAATGACCAACTCATCAACGAGGGAATTGAGGAAGAAGAGGAAGAAGAGGGAGGGAGGGAGGGGGGACGGAAGTGTAGAGTGAGTGAGAGAGAGGGAGGGAAGGGAAGGGGGTGGAGGGGAGGGAAGAAGGATAGAAAGCAAGGATGGATGGAGGAAGGAAGGAAGGCAAGAAGAGAAGAAAGGGAGGAAAAAGTGAAGGAAGGAAGGAAGGAAAGGAGGAGCAAGGAGAGGTGGAGATAAAAATGGAAGGTGTAATGGAAGGAATAAAGACAGAAGGAGGATAACAATGGAGGAAGGAAAGGAAAATAAAATAAAAAGATAAACATAAAGAAATCAAGAAAAGGATAAATAAAGGAAAATATTAATGAAAGAAAAACAAAAGAAAAGGGAAAGGGAAAGGACAAGGAACAGGACAAAACAAAAGCACAATATGAGGAAAAAAAGGAAAATAAGATTATACATATGGAATAAGGAAGGAAGAAAAGGTAGAAAGAAACTGTGCAGCCTGTTGTTAAGGGTTCAGTGGAGGAGGAGGAAGAAGAGGAGGAGGAGGAAGGGAGAGGATGAATGAGGGAGGCAGAATGAGGCTGGGATGGGGAAGAGTCGAGAGGAGGAGGAGGAGGACACGAGGAGGAGAACGAGGGGAGTCTTATAGAGAAGGTCTTTCGGTAATGTTCACTTTTATTGCCTCCATTACCATAGTGAAGGGAGGAGGAAGAGGAGGAGGAGGAGGAGGAGAGGGGGGAGGAGCAATGGGAAGGGAGACAGCTGGTGGTGACTGGGATAAGATGAGACAGCAGCGGTAGCGGTGGTGGTGGTGTGTGTGTTTGTTGGTTTCTGCTACGGTTATTTTCTTGGTAGAGATGGTAGTAGTAGTAGTAGTAGTAGTAGTAGTAGTAGTTGTAGTAGTATAGTCGGTTCCACGAGAGCTGGCGGGGATAATCTTTCAAGGGTGATCTGGCGGACTTGGCATCATTGCTTGGGTTAGTGTTTGTGCCGCTCGTGTTGTTTGCTAATAGGTCAATCCTGTGGCAATTTCGTTTGTCGTGACACGGCGTACTACCTCTCGCTTTCTGTTACCTCCTTAAATTATCAATGTTAATATATAAATGTAGTTTTCTTCTTATAATCGCTCTTCCTTATGGCTGTTCATTACCCACAAATAATGGACTGATTATCCCCGCCACCTCTCGTGGAACCGACCTAAGTAGTAGAAGAAAAGGTAATACCATTAACAAAAATCAGCACAAATATACCAAAAAACACCAATAAATTAACTGAAGAAAAATTAAATAGATAAACAAATAAAACTTACACAACAATATAAACGTAACAAAGAAACAGTGCCTCATACTATCGCGGATAATAAGAGCATAAAACGACAAAACGTATCAAGCAAACTACGTAACGCCGGAAATCCTGTCAACAGACACACAAAGGATAAAAATGATACGGTGTAGGCGTGTGGCTGAGTGGCTGAAGTCGGGAACCTTTGCTCACCTCTCACTTCGAGTTCACATACTGATGATAATAGTAATAATAATAATAATAAGTAACAACAATCACCACCACCACCAACAACAACAATAACACTAACCACAACAACAACACCAACAACAACAGCAACTACTACCATTACTACTACTGTCAGAAGAAGAAGACGAATAATAGAAGAAATGACGAAGAAAAGAAGAAAAGAAAAAGAGGAGCGAAAGAACTAACGCGCGCAACAAATCTTGTGGAGAGTATTTTAAAAGTTTAAAGGGAAGCTCCGGCAAGGGAGGAAAAAAAATAAAGTAACATGTGGCCGCGGTAATACACTGGTGGGGTGTGTAATGCCCTGGGAGAGAGAAGAAGAAAAAGACGAAGACGAAGAAGAAGTAGGAAAGAAGAAGAAAAAGAAGGAAAAAAAAAAGAAATCCATATATGTCGAAATGCGGGGCAGGAAGGAAAAGAAAGGTTGTTGCAAGAAAGAAAACAAAGAATGGCTAAGCGTGAGGAAATAAAATATAAAAAAGTATCAACAAAAGAAAATAATGAAACCAAGTCCGGGAATAAGAACTAAAAGGAAAATAAAAAAGAAAAGAGAAAAACTAAAATACAGGAGAGCAAGAGAAATGAAAGTATAGGAAAAAAATAAATCAAAACCGGAACTGAAATAAAAACCAACAAAAAAAAACCAGTGAAAATACAAACGAACGCTCATGAGGAAACAAAAAGAAAAAAAACAAGTAAAAAAAGATAAAAGGGAAGAGAACAAATTAAAAAGAGGAGATAATAGAGACAGGGGAGTAAAAGGGAAGAGAAGAAGGGGAGAGAAGACTGAATCGGAGGATGTAGAAAATTAAAAGGAAAAGGAGAAAGAAGGGAAGAACGAGAGAGGCAATACTGGAGGGAAGGAGAGTTAGGGGAAGAGAAGGGTGAAGAAAAAAAGGGAGAAGGAAAAATCAAAAATGGGAGGGGAGGGAGAGAAGGGTAGTGAATAGAAGGGGAGGGGAGGGAGGGAGAGATATATGGGAGACTGGGGTGTAGGAGGGAGAAGGGATGCTGGAGGAGGAGGGGGATGGGGAAATGAGGGGACCGGAGAGGGGAGGTAACAGAGGCTGGGGTGCTTAGAAAGGGGGAGGAGGGGAGATGAGGGAGGGGAGGTATGGGAGGCTGGGGTGTAGGAGGGGGTGGGAAATGAGGGTAGGGGAAGGGGAGGTATGGGGGAGAAGGGGGAAAGGGGAGGTATGGGAGGTGAGGGGAATATCGACATAACTCGGGAGGGGAAACGAGGGAAATAATTCTTACTGTTAATAAGAAAATGTGATGAATGTCCCATCTTTATGACCAGAGGGGGGAAGGGGGAGGAGGGGAGGAGGAGGAGAGGAGAAGAGGAAGAAAGGGAAGGGGAGGGTGAAGAGGGGAGAAGGCTGGAGAGAGGGAAGGAAGGGAGGAAGGAAGGGACAGAGAGGGGAGAGAGAGAGAGAGAGAGAGAGAGAGAGAGTAGTAGTATTAACGCATTACCTAATAAGTCGCTGGACATAGTGACCGCAATAAACACTCGTAATAATATAAACGGAGTAGTTAGTAAGTTTTTTCCCCTCCTTTGGTAATCATAAGATGACCCTCGCCACTCCCTTCATTACTCCCTTCTCCCCTCACTCTCCCCGTGCCCCTTCCTCTACTCCTTACCTAGCCTTTTCTCCCTCTCCTTCCACCTCACTGTGTTCCCTTCTTCCCTATCCTCTTCCTTCCAGTTCTCCTTCGCTAACAATATCTCCTATTCGTCCATCCTTCCTTCTTTCCTTCCTCCCCTCTTCTTAACGAACTGTATTCACTCCTTCCCTCTCCTCCAGTACAATGTTCCCGTCTTCCCTGCCTTGTTTTTTCTCTCGTTTTCCTTCGCTAACTCGATTCCTTCTCTTTTCTTTATCTACCTTTTCCTTAACTCCCTTGTTCTCTCTCTCTCCCCTACCCTTCCTTCCCTCTCCCGATCACTGTGTTTTCTTTAGCTTCTTCCTCTCTATTCTCCTCCTCTTGTACAATGTTCTCACCATTCTTCATTTCCTCCCCTCTCCTACATTCACTTTACCCTCCTTCCCTCCACTTCCTTCCCTCTCCTTCCCATCCACTGTCTTCCATTCCTCCTTACCTTCTTCTTCCATCCCCTTCTTTGCTAGCACATTGCCTCCTCCTTTCCTTCCCTTCTTCCTTCCCTTAACTCACCCTAACCCTCCCCCCTTACCCTTCTTTCCCTCTCCTTCCCCATCATAGTGTTATTTTCTCTGCCTTCTTCATTCACTTCCCTCCAACCCCTTTCTTTTCATCTGCCTTCTTCCTTTACCATATGCATCATCCTACCCTTTTTTTCTCTTTCTAAATTGCCCTTCATATCTTACCTACCTCCCTTACCCTGTCAAAATACCCCTTTCTATTCTACCTTCTCTCATTCTTCCCTATCTTCTCCCTTCTCAACTTTCCCTCCGATACAATAGTCCTGTGACCGCAACTTCTGGCTCTTCTTTTCCTCTTCTCTACTATCTAAAAATTATGCTCTCTCCTTCTTTTCCTTACTCATTTCCTTTACTAGCCTTGTGACCACTAATTCCCTATTTTCCTCCCTCTCCTCCCCTCCCACTTTACCCAATCCTCCCCTATATTCTTCCTCTTTCCTTTCCTCCAAAACTTGTAACTTCTCTTCCCTTACTTTCCCCCCTGCGTCCCCCCTCATGACCCCTACATAGCCTCCTTTACCTTTCCTCCCTTCCCTCCGTCTGCTTCACAAACCTCCTTCGTATTTTCCTCTCCTCTTCTCTCCTCCCCACACAATGCATCCTCCCCAGCCCTACTTTACTCCCTTCTCCCCTCACCTTGCATTGTCCCTTATTTTCCTTGCCACCCTCCCTCCCTCCTCTCTCCTTCACTAACATCCTCCTCATTTTCCTCTCCTCTCCTTTCAAAGAGAATCCAATCCTACCGTACTCACTTCTTCCCTCACCTTACACTTTTGTTTTTCCTCTCTCTTACCTCCCTCCCCTCTCCCTAACAGACCTTCTCCCCTCCCCTTCATTAACATCGCACCCCCTTTCCTCTCTCCCCGCTCTCCCTCTCCCCTCTTCAATGCGTGCGTTCCAGGTGATCTGTCTCTTGGATTAATGTTCGCAAGAGTAAAATATCTACGCTGCTTTATCTTCTTAGCGTTTTTAATTGTGTTCCTCAAGCTTGTTAATCTTCGGCCGCTGTTATTACTCTGCTCAAGACTTATTTCCTTAGTTATTGCTTTTGGTTACTTACTGCCTTGCTGATTGGACACTTATGCAATTAGTGGTTTCCTTTGTTGTTGTTCGCGTTATTATTGCTTCATAGAAAATAAGGATATGAAGAGTCTGCAAGTAGCCATTATTCATTCAAACGACTTAATTGGGTTGTTTGTTTTTTTCTCTTGTTTGCACTAAATTTCAAAGCTATGATGTTGTTTTTTTCAATTTTGTTCTGTTCTCACGATTTTTTTTTTTTTTATCTATTGGTTACATTATAATTTGGAGGAGTCGTTTTCTTTTCAGGTGTTTAAATATAATGCGAATTGATTGCTTGTTCCGTCACTGTTCCTCCGACTTGTTTGCTCTGTTGCTTCTGTTTCTGCTCCTATGACTTATTTTCGTATACACTTTCTTGGCATTCATATTTAGGAGCTTTGGGCTGTATTCTAAGACACCATCGCTTCTCACATCAACTATTTCTAAAGGTCAAAGAGGGGATCAATCGGGTTTTCATGAGTGTTTTTTAAGGTTCATGGCACAGAGAAGGGGGTCAAACCTACCGGTCATAAAACTACCCTGGAAAGGCCTACAGCTCCTACGCAAGTCAAAAAAAAATATCTCAAATAAGGAAAATGATAAAAATACAACCCTTTTTTTCTCTTTTCTTCTTTCTTTCAGCAGCTTTTTTTGCTTCTTTCCATGCTTTCCTTTTCTTCTTCCTATCTTTTTTCTTCTTCTGCTATTTACATAATTCTTAGTCGTATCTTATATACAATATCAGAATATTCAGTTTTTTATTATTTCCATCACTCCTCAGGGGACTTCTTTCTCCTGATGCATTGGATAATTAGAATTGTTAGTATTGTTGTATTGTGGAGTTAAGGAAAAAGAGAATTGTGAGAAGAAGAGAGAGAGAGAGAGAGAGAGAGAGAGAGAGAGAGAGAGAGAGGGAGGGAGAGAAGAGAGCAATAATCTTTTCCTTTCCTTGGGGAGGGGGGGGGGAGGGAGTGACCCCGTGAAATTTGCACGTGTCCCCGCTAGTTGATGAAATAATATCCGTGACTACCTAGAGCAGGGCTACTCAAATGGCGGCCCGCGGTCCTAATCTGGAGTTTCTGAGCGTTGTACCTGGATCCCTGGCTCCAGCAGAAAATACAATTAAATAAGATGAAGGTCCTGGCGATGATTCTTGTAAGTGTATTTCCTTGACTGACTGTAGGACCTATAGTCAGTTGAGCAAGTACTTACTAGAATTCATCACCAGGACATTCATGTTATTTAATTATATTAGTTCTATTCCTGGATCCTTGGCTCCAATCAGTATGTATCTGGACCTCTGCATGCATCTGAACTCGTCTAACAGGACCTTTGCTCATAATAGTTGAGTTGCACTGCTATACCTACAGTGTTTGCATGATTAGTGTGTTATTTATACAGGCACGAGCAGCACGTCCTCCTGAACCCCGCCAGCCCCGCCCGAGGCTTTAATACAAGAGTCTGTTAATGACGCACCGCTGACTGATGGCGGGAACGTGATCACCTGGCGAATAATTATGATCAAAGCCTCACCTGAACCCGTGCACCGACTGATTGACTAACTGACTGATTGACTGGCTGACTGACTGACTACCCAGACCGGTTGGATGGATGGAATTTACATTCGTGATATATATTTAGAACTGACCCGCCGGTTTCAACAACAAAATTATCGTGAGGATATTCTTGACTGTTGGTGTTTCCTGTTCAGTAACTATACAATCATTACTATTTTTTTTTTAGGAAATTATTTTATTCAAAAGCGTATACGAATAAACAATAAATAGGTAAGTCGGTGCATGAGTCAATCAATATAATACGCAAGTAAACACATATACAAATTGAAATAAAAAAAAATACGTGGAAAATCTCTCTCTCTCTCTCTCTCTCTCTCTCTCTCTCTCTCTCTCTCTCTCTCTCTCTCTCTGTGTGTGTGTGTGTGTGTGTGTGTGTGTGTGTGTGTGTGTCTATCTGTGTATCTGTCCATTTATCTATCTCTATCTCGATCTACATCTCTGTCGTTTCATGTGATATTCCTACAACAATAACCTTACCACATCCACAATAGTAACATATCCATCACTGCTCACTCCACTTATTCTATCACGTTTGCTTCCCTTTAGCTTCATTTTCCAAAGCACACTCAATAAATTTACTCAGGCAACAATAACATCCATTACCTTTAAAACATTATTTCAATTAATTTTCGCTTCAAAATTTTCAAATATTTCAAATCACTTCCCTATGTTGTTAGCTGGTTCGTGGTATATATACAACATTACGATACTCCTAAATCCACAACAATAATATCAGTTATATACTTCTAACACAACTTTTTCCTATCATGTTCACTTCACTGTGTTTTCTCCCTTTAATATTTTTTTTTCAAACCTCTCTCCCTCTCTCTATATATCGTTACATGTCTTATCTCCTCAGGGAAGCGGTGGCCGAGTGGTCTGCATGCGGACGTGGCAATCCCGAGGACCATGGTTCGAGTTCCACCGCAAGAAGCTAACAATCTTCATCCATCGCCGATACCCACATGCTGCCCAGATCAACCCTGACTTCAGCGACCTTGTTCAAGTGGAGCACCGGGAGGCAGCACGGCCAAAGCATGAATCATACATCACGGCAGCCACTATAAATAAAATTCGCCTGCGCCACTAACGGGCCGGGGTTGTCCAAGAGACCCCTCAAGACAGTCTACCAGCGATATATGCACCACTTTAAAAATAAACTGCGTTACAACAATATCTAACACCGAAAACATCAATAAATTCTGACACCACGTTTTTAATACTTTTTTCCTATTATTTTTGCTTCCCTGTGTCCTTCCCCTTCTATAATCTTTCAAACCTCTCTCCCGCGCTCTCCCTCACTCTCGCTCCATCTGCTCCATCCGCGACAATCCCCCGCCACATAAAAATCACCGGGACTTTCTTTTTTTACTATCCCTTCTGCTTCATCCTTTTCCCTTCAATTTTTCCGCCCTTCTGCCCACGTCACTTCTATTGTTTGTGACGTGTTGCCTCTCTCTCTCTCTCTCTCTCTCTCTCTCTCTCTCTCTCTCTCTCTCTCTCTCTCTCTCTCTCTCTCTCTCTCTCTCTCTCTCTCTCTCTCTCTCTCTCTCTCTCTCTCTCTCTCTCTCTCAATCCCAGATCCCCCTTCCTCCCCTCTCTCCCTCTCCTCCCCCGGGGGTGATTGGACAAGGGTGCTACTTCTCCCCTCCCCCCATATTGCTCCCCTCGTCACTAGTCCCCCCACTCCGCCACACACACACACACACACACACACACACACACACAACGCTAACCTCCTCTCACCCCTATACATAATACAAGCAATTCTAATATGCCTCCCTTTTCACTGATCCCTCCCTCCCTTCCTCCCTCCCTCCGTCTTTCCTTCTCTCCCTTCCCTCCCTCTCTCCCTCCCTTCCTTCGTCGCTCTTACACTATTTTTTTCTGCTCTCCTCCTCGTCCTCTCTTTTTTTCTCTCCAGACTTCTATTCTTCATCCCATTTCTCCTTTCGTTCTTCTAATACCTATGTTTTTTTTTCTTACCTTACGCTCCCTCCCTCCCTCGTGTACTCTGTTTTTTCCTTTCTTCCTCTCCTCTCTCTATAGTTCTTTCCTTCAAAATATTACATTGCTATTCCTTCCCTTTCTCACTCTCCATTCTATTCCTTCCGTCCTTCCCTTTCTCCATATATACATCCCTCTTTCCTTTCATCTCTCTCTATCTTTCTCTCTCCCTTTTTCACTTCCTTTTCCTTCATTTTCCAGCTCTGTTCCTACCTTTCCTCCCTATCCATACTATTTCTTCCTTTCCTCCGTTCCTCCCTATATGCCTCCTCCTCTCCCTCCATCTCTATCTCTCTTTCCCTTTCTTCCCTTTTCTCCCTCCCAATTTTCTTTCCTTCTTCCCTAACCAAATACCTCCTTTCTTTCCTTTCCTCCCTTTCCTTCCTCCATTTCCTTCCCCTCCTTCCGTTCTATCCCTGTTTTCTTTCTTCCCTCCATCGTTCTCTCCATCTTCCTTCCTCCCCTCCGATACTCCACCCCAATCATCCCAAATCAACATTAAGACATCTCTCTCTCTCTCTCTCTCTCTCTCTCTCTCTCTCTCTCTCTCTCTCTCTCTCTCTCTCTCTCTCTCGTAAATCTTTCTCCTCCCTCCATAAGCGTTGAGTCACTATCCCAAGGGACATGTCACCTGAGAGAGAGAGAGAGAGGAAAAAAATGGGAGGGAGGGAGCGTGGGGGGCAGACAGACAGACAGACAGACAGACAGACCCAGACAGAAAATAAACACACACACACACACACACACACACACACACACACACACACACACACACACACACACAAACACACACACACTCGTGACCGCTTATGTCAATGGAAAGGGAAGGGGAGAGGAGCGGTAAAGGGAGGGGGTGGAAGGGGTGGGTAATGATGAGGGGGGAGGGGGGAGGGGAGTGGGAGGTAAGGGGAGGAAAGGGGATGCAGGAAATGGCAGGGAAGGGAGGAACTTTATTGCTGTGGAGGAATTACTGAAGGAGATGAAGGAAAGGGGAGAGATGAGAGGGGAGAGAAAAGGGGAAGAGGGAGGGAGAGAGGAAGAAGGGGAGGGTGAGATGAAAGGAGGAGGGAGGGAGGGAGGCGTGGGGTGGATGATGAGGAAATGAGGGAGGGAGAAGATGGATGAGTTGGAGTCGTAAAAGTAGTAATAGAAGTAGTAATAGTAGTAGTAGTAGTAGTAGTAGTAGTAGTAGTAGTAGTAGTAGTAGAAGTAGTAGTGGTGATGGTGGTGGATGTTCCAGTGTTACTACTACAACTACAATTACTACTAATACTAATACTAATACTACTTCTACTACTACTACTACTACTAATAATAATAATAATAATAATAATAATAATAATAATAATAATAATAATAATAATAATAATAATAATAATAATGTCTGATAAATAGAAACATCAACTTCAACACCTCCCATCGCCATCACCATCACCATCATCACCACTCACTATCATCACCACCATCACCATCACCACCCACTTTCCATTGGCACAAAAGTATTTAGGAGAAAAAAAGAAAGAAAAGCAATTATAAAGAACGACAGAGAGAGATTAAAAAGAAAGAAGAAAAGTCATTTACAATTTGAGTCTCTTGATCCAGTTAGTTACTTATAGGGCGTCTGTGCTCTTATTTCACCCCCCTGACCCCCCACTACACCCCCCACTCTCTCCCTCTCCCTCTCTCTCCGCCCCCCTCAATAAATCTTCCCTCTCCCCCTTTTCCTCCCTTCATCTCCACTTCATCTCTCACTTCTCTACAACTAACTCTACTCTTCCCTCACTTTCTCTCTCCACCTCTCCTCCTTTCTCTCCCTTTTTATTTCTTACTTCTTCCACCTTCCTTTCCACTTCCACATAACCCTCCTCTCCACTACCCTTTCTTTTTCCCCTCTCCCTACACCCTCTGCTTCCACTTTTCTTCCTTAATTCCACATCTTCCTCTCCCGCTTCCACATAACCCTCCTCTCCACTACCCTTCCCTTTTCCCCTTTCCTACCCCCAATAACTCCCCTATCCCCCCCTTTTCCTCTCCCTTCCTCTCCAACCTCTCCATTTAGTCCTCCTCTCCCATATCTTTCCTTTTTCCCTCTCCCTCCTTCCTTCTCGTCTCCCCAATAACTCTTTTCTCTCCCACATTTCCTCCCTTCCTCCCTTCCTTCCTCCATATCCACCTACGCCCATAGCTCCCCATATAGTCCTCCACTCTCCTGCCTTTTCTCTCTCCTTTTCTTCCTTTCTTCCCTCTCCCAATCACTCTTTTCTCTCCCCTTTTCCCTCCCTCCTCTTCCATTACTTTATCTCCACCGATTTCTCTCCCACCTCCCATTTCTCCTTCCATATCTCTCTCCCTCTCCCTCTTCTCATCACCCCAGCAAATATTATCTCCCTCTTTCCTACCCCCTCCTTTCTCCCATCTTCCATCTCCACCTTCCCTTCCAACCTCTTCATATAGTTCTCCTCTCCCCTACCCTTTCTTTTTTTTCCCTCTCCCTCCTCCCCTTTCGTCTCCCTGTAAGTTTTCTCGCTCCTCCTTTCCTATCTTCTTTTCTGCCTTCCTTCATCTCCACCTTCTCTCCCTTCTCCACTTTCGTCTACTTTTTCTCGGTTTCCTCCTTTCCTTTCTCCCTCTTTTTCCATCTCTCATTTCCAAGCAATCGCCCTCTCCCATCCTTTTCTTTCCTCCTTCTTCATTTCTTGCTGTCTCTTATTCCATCTTCTTTTTCTTCCTTCTCCCTCACTTCCGATGTCCCACAGGTGTTCTCTCTCCCCCTGCCCTTCCCTTCCCTCTCTGTCATCTTAATCTTCCTATCCCTTCTTACATTTAAAACTCCTCTCCTTGCTTCTTCATCCCTTCATCACTCTCTCCCTCTACTTCCTTCCTCTCCACTATCTTCATCCTCCTCTCTCGTGCACCTCCCCTCCCTTTATATGCCCTTTCCCCTTTCCTCCCTACTCCTTCACTCCCCTTCCTTTCCAACCTTCCTACTTTCTCCCTCCCCTTCCTCCCTTCTCATTGGTCATTCTAACTCTTTCCTTCCCATCCAATATCCTTCCCTTCTCCCCCATTCAGCCTCCCTCTCTTGCTCCCTCTTTTTCCTCCCCTTCCTCTCCTCATAAGCGCACCCTCCCCTTCCTTTCCTCCCTCCTTCCCCTTCGCCCCCCCCCTCCCTCCTCTCCTCCCCCCTCTTTGCATCATTACGTATCAGTGCCCCCCACCCTCCTCTTTCCCTCCCCCTCCTTGATCTCAATTTCCTCTCCCTCCCTTCCTCCATCTCTCCCTCCCTTCCTCCATCCTTAGTCATATGTGCTCTCGTAATACCCATTGATCTCTCTCTCTCTCTCTCTCTCTCTCTCTCTCTCTCTCTCTCTCTCTCTCTCTCTCTCTCTCTAGAAGGCCAAATAACTAAGTAAGAATGAAAACTGAAGCATCGAGGAAATATTTAAGCCTTTTTTTCTCTTCATTTTTTCTTCTATTTCTATTTCTATTTCTTTTGTCTTTTATTTCTTCATTTATCTGTTTACTTCCTTCCCTCCTTCTTCCGTCCTAATTACCCACCCACCTAGATCCCCCCCCCTCTCTCTCTCTCTCTCTCTCTCTCTCTCTCTCTCTCTCTCTCTCTCTCTCTCTCTCTCTCTCTCTCTCTCCACCTTTCCCCTTAATGTACAGCCTCGCTCACCTGTACATCACGCCGCAGACCTAACATAGCAGAAGGAACACTAGCAGCAGCAGATGGCGCCACTATAAAACACTTGCCTGCGCCATTACGAGTTGGAGCCGACCATCAGACCCCATTAAGAAAGCCTACTGGTGCTATAGGCTGAACGCAAAAAAAAAATAAAGAAAAAAACAGCTGTAGTAGGAGCGGCAGTAGAGGTAGACGATGCGTACTACCCCTTTAAAATGCTCTTCCCGCCTGTTTTATTAGAACATTTAAATCCCTTCACCTCTTTCTCGCGGGACTATACGAGCACCTCCCGAGCCTCTGCGTGGGCGGGTAAGTATGTCTGTGTGTAAGTAACTACCCGGAACCGGTGTATTATGAGCAGGTTTTCTTGTACATTACCTTCGCGTGTAACTGCTTCTTTTCTTTTTATTTCTCTCCTTACTGGACTTTTATTTACTTCTCTCCCTCCTGAATGGTTCCTTTCCTCTCTCTCCTGGACTTCTTATTCACATTTCTGTTTTTCCTAAGTGTTTTTTGCTCTTTTCATTTCCGTTTCCTTGACTTATATCTATTTCTCTCTTTCCTGAATGCTTCTATTTTTCCTTTTTTCTTTCTTTTTTTTCTGGACTTCTTGTTTCCATTTTTCTCCTTCCTGAATGCATCTTTTCTTCTTTTCTTCTTTCTCTCTTTTCTGAATTTCATATTTCTATTGTTCTCTTTCCTGAATGCTGCTTTTTTTCCTTTTTATTTTCTTTCTTTCCAGGACTTATATATTTTTCTTCTTTCTTGAATGCTACTCTTTCTTTTTTTTCTTTTTTTCCTGGACTAACATATTTTTCTCTCTTGAATGCAGGGTTTTTTTTTTTCTTGTCTTTCTTTCCAGGACGTGCATATATTTTTCTCCTTTCTGAATGTTTGTTTTTCTTCCTTTTTTTTTCTTCCCAGGAATTACATATATTTTTTCTCTTTCTTGAATGCTGTTTTTTTTTTTTTCTTTCCTGGAGTTCATATTCATATTTCTCTTTTTCCAGGCGTTTTCTTCTTTTGTTTATCTCTTTCCTAGACACATATCAATATTTCGCTTTCCTATTGTTTTCTTATTTTCTTTTTCCCTCATATCTCTCTTCCCTCAGTGTTTTTTTTTATCTTTTCATCTTCCTTTGTTTCTCAATTCTCTCTTTAATTTGCTTTTCTTCTTCAACACTGACTTAGTTTCCTCCTTTTATTTAAGTTTTCTTTGAGCTAGTTTGAGGAGGGAAACTTTTTTTATTTAACTTCGAGGGATAGAAACGTTTCCGGATGCGAAATAAAAAATAAAGTTTCCTTGAGGGCGGGAAACTTGACGCAAGATTCCGAAGGGCAGGACGCGCTCGTTAGGCTTCAGAATTTGTTATAAAGAACTAGAATTACAAAGTTGCTCTCTCTCTCTCTCTCTCTCTCTCTCTCTCTCTCTCTCTCTCTCTCTCTCTCTCTCTCTCTCTCTCTCCCGTAACAGTAGATCCAGTTCTCTTTACAGGGTCATGTGGAAAATTCAATACGTATGATCATGCAACGCCCATATTCCCTTTCTCACTAAAATGACTAACTACGAAAAAAATATACAAATACAAATTTAAAAACGAAATACATAACAAATCTGAACCATCGAATACGTACTTAATTTTTATTTTCGTCACGTTAATAAATATTCGGATTTTTTTAACAAGTGTGTGGGTGTGTGTGGAGGGAGGGAGTAATTATTAGGCTAAAGTGGAAGGAAAAAGATTGGAAACTATGAAGGAATTTTTAGATTATTGTTAGTCAGTTATATATTGGTTCGGGCAATCTGGTGATATATGTTTGTTTTCAGTAACTGCATGTGGCATTTACAGAATCAAACACAGCAGTTCCCAGCCCTGCGTCACTCTCGGTCCGTGCAAACATCTCTAAACTCAACACAAAAGAAAGAAAAACAAACTGCCCCGTTGAGGTTTAGCCGGTATCCGCGTCCTCCATTCATAGGTTGGTGGTGTTCACAGACGGTCCCACCTCTGGCATCAACTATTTCCAAAGAGCGTAAAGGATATTAATCGTGGTTTCAAGATTTATATTTTTTTATGTTCATGGTACAGAAGCAATGTCGAACTACCACCAGAGTAGTTCGATGGAAAGGCCCACGCCCAACACCTACGAAAGCCTTGTCAAATGTTTGTTCTTGGGCGCCGAAATGCTTAAAAATATGGCCCTCTATAAAGCTCCCGTCACGCCGAGCACTCCATCTTCCTTCCCACCTTGCTACAGCTGCCTCCTGTCTCCCCGGACCCCCGCCGCGGCTCCCATGAACCTACGTATACACACTGTCCGCAAGTTCAGCCGTCTGCGGTGCACGGGTAGAGTTCTGAGGGTCGTAAACTGTGCCGCCCTGGCGTTTGTGAGGCGGGACAACTCAACGCCCCGCGCCAGCCCGTCTACAGTTTAGCTGCAGTCAGGCCACATGTAATGACGCACGGCTGGCGTTGTAATGACCAAAGAGACACGCACGTCAAGCAAAAACTCATATACTGGCCTTGTGTATCAGAAGGTTTTCAAAGACAATTGCTCGTTTGTCTGTTTGGCGCCATTAAAGTGAGCGGTTCCCTTGTCACAGTCTAGTGCATGCATGATGTAACTTTTTCAATCATTATTATGTAATGTAGGAATATTATAGATATGCATAACTGTGGGACTGAAAACCAAAAACCTATTATTTTTGGTGTGAAAATAGTGTGTGTGGAGGGAGGGAGGGGGGGGGGAGAGGGGGAGTATTACTTGTCAGTATACTTGTTTCAGCGGCGGCAAATGTTACATAAGTGTATGTGTGTGTGTGTGTGTGTGTGTGTGTGTGTTTAAAGTACTGGCCAGCCCACTTGTTGGAGCGCCAGTAAATGTTACTTACGAACAAAATACAACGGTCGCTGGCGCCGCCCTGCCCTGCTGGAAGGGTGACTGGCCGAGAGAGAGAGAGAGAGAGAGAGAGAGAGAGAGAGAGAGAGAGAGAGAGAGAGAGAGAGAGAGAGAGAGAGAGAAATTCCCAATTGACCTTTCAACACTATACTCGAAGTATGAACACACACACACACACACACTGTATATATATATATATATATATATATATATATATATATATATATATATATCTATATATATATATATATATATATATATATATATATATATATATATAATAGCTTCTACCCTACACAGCCAGCTCGTCTCTTCTCCATCTCCCACACTTCTCCCTTCCTCTACCTCGTGTACTCTTCCTCCTCGTGTAAATCAAGTGTAGGGAACACACGCCTCTCCCTCCCCGTCGTAATTATGCTCCCTGTTTATCTTCCTCCTTTCAACTACCTCCAGAGGCAAAATACCATAGAAAACGTAACATTCTCTTTACAGGTCTCCAGGAATAACTGAACCCAGTGAACATGTGTAGAATTGCTTGAGTTCAGATAATTTGGACAGTGTGAAAAATTTTAGATTGTACACTTGTTATGCCTCGTTTGGAAAAAAAAAAAGTGTGTGGAGGGGGGAGGCAATGCGTACACTCTGACGTATATTTTGACGGATGATCGATGCTTCATATTGAACTTTTCATTCGTTTTCCTAACATGAAAGTCAAACATAACCAGCAATAACATGAAATTGGGGTTTGTGGCTTTGTGCACAAGCAAAATAAAATGGAGGTACATTATAATCATACCCCTTCACCACACACACACACACACACACACACACACACACACACACACACACACACACACTAAATACGTTCAGAGCAGAAGATAATTTGAATCCAGCCCAAACAAATTCTGGCCTATCATTGCAGCAAGGCCATTCCAGTGCAATAATTACTCAGTTCCTGCTGTGGCGCGGATGGAGAGAGAAGGGATGGGAGAGGGATGGGAGAGATGCATAAGAGAAATAGATGGGAGAGAAGGGGAAGATAAATAGTTGGGAGATAAGGGAAAGGGAGAGATGGGAAAGAAGGGAAAGAGAAATAAATGGGAAAAGGGAAAGATGGAAGAGAAGGGGAAGAAAAATAGATGGGAAAGACGGGAAAGAGAAATAAATGGGAAAAGGGAAAGATGGAAGAGAAGGGGAAGAAAAATAGATGGGAAAGAAGTAAAGGGAAAGAAATGGGAAAGAAAGGAAGAAAAGCAGATGGGACAAAAGATAAACAGAAGTAGATAGAAGAGAAAGGAAAGGGAAAGATGAGAGAGAAGGGAAAGAGAAATAGATGGGAAAGAAGGGAAAGGGAAACAGATTGGAGAGAAGGGAAAAGGGAGAGATGGGAGAGAAGGGAAAGAGGAATAGATGAGAGAAGGAAAAGAGAAATAGAGGAACAGATAGTGAACCAGACGGGAGAGGAGGGAAGGAGAAATAGTGCTGATAATTCTCATCCCTTCCAGCACCGCCTGACGTAATGAACTCACGACTTGAAGAGCCCCGCGCAGGAAGATGGGGTGTGCAGGATACAAGGGTGTCTGGAGACTCTTACTAAGGGGGCCGTCTGAACTATCAACCCATCTAACTACTCATCCCCTCTTCCTGCTGATTAAAACGCAAGGCAGCCCGTTTATGAAAGCAATGCGAAGGGCCAGGTTCCCGGTGAGGCTGCAAACTGTGCCTTGGGACACACACACACACACACACACACACACACACACACACACACACACATACGTAGGCCACTAAACTGACATCTCTTCTGGTCACTCCTTCCGTTTCCTTTGCAAGAGCACCGAATTATAGGGGTCTTTATTCTTTGATTATTGCCCATGTACTGTTTTTTAGGAGGGAGCAACCCTTAAACAACTTCATCACCATCACCACCGCCGCCGCCGCCGCCACCCCATGCCTTGATCAGTCTCCCTTCAAATCACGCACTCACTGCCCTATTTTCTCTGGTCCGTTGTGACTCCCCCTTCGTCTGCCCACAAAAGCCGAAAAGTTTCTAGAAAATACACATCCCTCGCCGTGCCTAAGATTATTCAAACACGCCGTAAATCATCACCCTAAACTAGAGAGAAAGGCATCAAGATATGTCTAATGCCTGAAGTATTAAGAAAGGTTTACTCATACAAATGCAAGAAAAACGCGCCAGGCCTCAATGACACCAACATTCACACCGATCAGCAAGACATTTCCAAATTGTGCCGAAAGTTTCCGGTGATAACACATACAGCGTTACCAGATTATCGTACTCGGAACATTGTATTTCCCAGTTTCTGACCTATGACTTAAAAAAAAACGCAATAATAATTCACGATTTTAATACTAACTATAAATAAATATCGTTATCTGTGTGGGGCCTAAAACCGCTAAATACACTATGCTGAGTACGACAACAAATAAATAAATAACAAATAACTGACGAACACTGAACCAACCTTGATGTGCGTGAGGAAGGGGAATAAGGCGGACAGACATGTTGGTTGACCCGCCTCTCTCGACGCTGTTGGCTTGTCGTTGAAGTTGTCTTGTGCATGGAACGTTAACGGTACACTGAACTTTTAGCCATTTATAGTTCATTACCAACACTTTACAGGTCCTTTTAACTTCAAAATGCAATGTTCGGGTTTTTTTTAAGTCATACGTTGCAAAGGGCTTATACGTCGCAAGGTTACGATATACTGCACTTATATAGCCTAGTCAACGTCCACTATACACTTACAGTTCCACTCATTTAACGATACGCTGTTGGGTTATTGTTGTTGTTGTTTACAGATTTTCCTTTCAACTGTCTCGGCTTTTTTTTTTCTATCTTTGTTGTTTTTGAGGCTTGAGCATTGCAAGTCTGCGCTACATTACTTATACAACCTCGTAAGCGTCCACGATACACTCTTTAAACTCCATTAACTACAATCCACGACACACTTGCAGGTCCTCTCAACCTCACGACACACTGCTGGATTACTACGCAAGTCTTCGATACGCTGCACTTATAGCCGAATCATGTCCACTATGCAAACACATATAGTCGATTATAACAACACAGCCACAATACACTTACAGGAGGTCTTACCATCACTCTCCGCTCACGTCCACGATACAGAGGCAGCGTGAACACCTTCGTGGTTATAAGGGCAAGATGTAGCCAGTGACACATTAGTAAATTCGACGCGATCACAAATATAAACGTAGAGTCCAACGCCGCCCCGCCGCCGCCGCTGCCATGTTATTTGTTTACTTTATGGTGCGTGCGATTCAGCCTTTCCAACGGGGTATCATTACGGGTCAGAAAAATGAAAAGGAAAATACTGTTTGTTATTATGTCCTCACTGGTCAATCTCTTTTTCCTTCGTTTTGAATTGACATGTCGCTTTCAGATTCACATACGCACTTTTACCAACCCTTCTCTCTGTGTGTGTGTGTGTGTGTGTGTGTGTGTGTGTGTGTGTGTGTGTGTGTGTGTGTGTGTGTGTGTGTGTGTGGTTTGGGAGATAGCTTTTGCAACAGCTTCGCACGATGTTGATTTTTCGCGTTTCTCTCTCCTATTTTCCTTTCCCTAGAATTGAATAACGTTTTCGCTTTAAATTCTGTGTCTGTGCCTGAGTGTGTGTGTGTGTGTGTGTGTGTGTGTGTGTGTGTGTGTGTTGGGAGTTTCATCCTCTCCCAACTGTGCGTAATTATGTTTGCTCTATTCCCTCAGATCAGAACTCTCTCTCTCTCTCTCTCTCTCTCTCTCTCTCTCTCTCTCTCTCTCTCTCTCTCTCTCCACTTTCACTGCTATTATTTCAGTCTTTATTCTCCTAGCTAATATATTTTTTCCTATTTTATTTTGTTACTTTCTTCGTGCAATCAATGGTAGCGAAGAAGAAAAGAATAAAAAACGAAAAAGAAAGAAGGAATTAAGGAAGGAAGAAAAACAGACGAGAAAGAAGGAAAATGGGAAAATAGGAAAACAAGCAAGAGATTAAGAAGGAAGGAAGGAAGGAAGAATGAAGGAAAACAATGGAGAGAGAGAGAGAGAGAGAGAGAGAGAGAGAGAGAGAGAGAGAGAGGGGCGTGGTATGCCAACAACCTTCGCCTTTTTCCTGCCCTTTCAACCTGCCCAGCCTTCATCTAAGCAGCCATCACACACACACACACACACACACACACACACATTTCATTCCACTCTCCCCTGCAGCCTTACCTTTGTGTGTGTGTGTGTGTGTGTGTGTGAATACCCCCGGCTTCGGCAAAATGTTTTCGTGTTTCGCCGCTGTTTCGGAGGTAAAGAGAAGAAACAAAAAGAGGAAAGGAGAGACTTGCATGATCGCCTTTGATGCTCCCAGTTAAGCAGCTTGTCAGGGGAACTTACTGCGCATTTTTAAAAAGTTGACCTCTTCTGCTATGCGACCGGTTTTCCCCGATTATTCTGTGTTCGGAGTATTGTCATTCTGCTTTAATATCGCTCAAATATTTCAATCCCCATTTTTTTTTTCGAAGTGTTGTTTTCCTTCCTCTGATATCGTAAACATATTTCAATACCCTTTTTTTTTTTTTCAAAGTATTGTTTTTCGTTTCTGCTATCGTTCAAATATTTCAATGCGTTTTACTTTATCTTTTCAAAGTATTGTTTTCCTCTGCTGATATCGTATAAATATTTCTGAGCGTTTTATTTTATTATTTCGAAGTAGTTATCTCCTCTAATATCATGCACATTTCAATACGGTTTTTTTTTCGGAATATTGTTTTCTTCCCTTAATATCGAAGAATTCTTTCAATAGTTTCCCTTTTATTTTCTTTCTTTCTTTCTTTTGGTGAGAAAAGTAGAGTATTCTGCCGTTTCTTTTATTTATTTTTCCTTTTTTTTTAATTCAATGACGACAATCATAAGTACATAATAACATTTCATCTTCCCACTTTTACTCATATGACTAGTTATTGACTACTCACTGACAACCCCTGGCGACCCACGCAACCAGGCCCACTGACACTCACCTGACATCCCTCTGCACAATGCCCTGACAATCCCATGACGACCCAGGCAACAAGGAACCCTGACAATCCCCTGACTACTCCCTGACCCATGCAGTGATAATTCTCTAACGACCCACGCAACAAGGCCCCCTGATAACCCCCTGACTACTCCCTGAACAATCCTCCTGACACACCCTGACGACCCTCGCACCATGTCTCCCTCGCCATCTTCTGAGGACTCTCTAAATAGTGACATGACAATAACCTGACGACCTACACAACAAGGCAACTGACAATCCGGTGACTACTCCCTGAACAATGCACTGGATAAGGTTGATTAGAGCAGCAAAGAGAGGGGGGAAAAAAAGATAATGATGGCTTGTGTGTGTGTGTGTGTGTGTGTGTGTGTGTGTGTGTGTGTGTGTGTGTGTGTGTGAGAGAGAGAGAGAGAGAGAGAGAGAGAGAGAGAGAGAAAAGAAAACCCGTACACTGCTTGCTTCCCTCCTACCCCGTGCATCATCATATTTTCCCTGCGGTGCGTTTCCTCAGTGTTTCCTTGTATTGGCGGACAGTGTGCGAGGGGGAGCGGAGAAGGGAGGAAGAGGGCGGGGGGTGAGAAGGGAGGCAGTGAGGGAGGGGAGACGGGAGGGTGAGGAGGAGGGGAGAAGGGAAGGAGTGGGGGAGGATAAGTTAAATGTACTGTTTTTCAAATTTTCTTATTCTCTCGCCCAGCGGGTGTGAAACCGGAGCACAGCAGGCAAGCACACACACACACACACACACACACACACACACACACACACACACACACACACACACACACACACACACACATCATCATCATCATCATCATCACCATCATCATCATCATCATTGCTCTTCTAGTTTGCCCATCACATACAAAATTCTGCTTCCTGATTAACACCTTCATTGCCACCTGCCGCACACGAGCGCTGGTTCCGGGAAAGCCTGAATGCTTAAGCCACGCCCGTGCAGGCTTTCCGTATCCCCCCCCCCCTCCCTCTCTCTCTCTCTCTCGCCACCAGAAATCAGTTATAATATTACCAGACTTTTAAAATTGCGGGAAGACAAGAAGACAATGTGTTGGCCATTAACTAAACAACACTCCCGTTAGTAGTGACATCAAGATCAAACAGAAAAAAAAATGGAAAAATTGGTCTGAGGTATATAAACGAAATAATAAAAAAAAGAGTTAAGATCAACATTTCTTTGCGTCGCGTACATAAGCTTGATTTTCATACTATTTTCTGGTAGTCATTGGCAAACATTTCCTATTGTGTACTTACGAAGAGGAGTGAGTCCCTGAGTGGGTTTTATTTGGGCAAGGGTAGAGTGGATTAGGTAAAAAGTTATCCTTAATGAAAGCAATAACATATTAGTTACATCTGAATAGCTTTGGCTGAACACATGACTGACCAGCACAGTAAGGCAGTCCAGTTCTGCTTCATAATGGCTACGTAAGAATCAGACCCTTGAAATAGGGAAGTGTGGCCAACTTGATCACGGGCCCAAAGTTGTTACCAAAACAGCCGTGCGATATTCAAAGTGATGCTGACACACTGGTGCTTTGTGTCCCAGGTATGGTCAGGATCTCGAAGAAGTACCTAGAGCACAAGAAAAATATTTTTGTATCAACATCAATTTGAATTTCGCTTGACTTTTTTGGTAACTACATGGCGTCTGTCATGAAGTTGGCCAAACTCTCCTATTCTTTGGCTCTGGTGAGAACGCTTGAACTCACCCGCTGGTCCGCTGCAGAGGGAGACCCGCGAGACGAACAGAACGAGGAAGCCGAGGACGAGGTGTGCCACCTTATACTGGAAAGGAAAACTTGAACTGCAGTAAATAATGTTTCAGAATGTAATGATTACTTATTAGCACCGTTGAAAGTTTTATTTTGAGGGTCACCTTTTTATTATTATATTGACTTTTTTTTTCGATAAAGTATTCAAATCTATAATTTACCGAGGATGTAATAGATGACGCTGTATATATTAAAACTTATTTGCGATCTGTTCCTATGCTAATAATAATGATGTTTGAGGCTTTATATTAAAATAATAACATTTATGCAATGAGCAATGGCTACAAAAGATTTTGTCACTTAGGGCAAGCATTATTATTATTTTCAGTAGTAGTAGTAGAGGCAGTAGTAGTTAGTAGTAGTAGTAGTAGTAGTAGTAGTAGTAATATGAGTAGGTTATGGCTTTCAAGTTTCTTCCATATTTTTATGTTCCTCTGCATTTTTCTCTTTTTGTTCTTTCCACAATTTCTTTATTATTGTCTTTCTTTTTTACTATTCTTTCTCTCTCAGGCTTGCAGAGCTGTTTTAATAAGCCATCACTGTAAAGCGTGCATGATCCAAATGGTGCCAGTGGATTAATGCATGTTCACGAAACGTCCAAGTCCTACGGAACCATTAATTAAACTTGGCGAGGAGAAAATTAATATGACACAATCAATACAACCAAAGCCCTGAAACAATACGCATATACAGTACACATCAAAAGTGGATTAGAGGCAATAAGAGACACAGTTCCATACTCCTCAACGTCGCAGGCTCCCATTACAACTATTTCCCAAGGCCACACAATAGATTAGCCGGGTTCCCATGGGTGATTTGTGTCCGGGTGCAGAGGGCGTGTAAAAATAACTCTGGCATCACAAAACAGTATATGGAAATCCCAGCAACTTCCACAAGAGGCTCTTCAAACAGACGAGCAGAGGGTCCGATACGTTTCAACTTCGGGCTTATTTCCAAAGACCACACAGAAGGTTAACCGGGTTTTCAAGGGCGTTCTTTTTCCCGTTCAAGATTCAGAGGCCGTGCAAACCTATCACTAACATTACAAAACAGTCCATGGAAATCCCAGCAACTATTACGAGAGGATTTTCAAACGGGAACTGAGGATCTGAAATGCTTAGAAATGCGGGCTAAGGAATATTCAACAGGCGACCATACCAATAAGAATAATGGTAGGGAGCAGACAATCATACCCAAATAGTAGACACAACGGTGAAGTAGAATTAGGGCGCTCAAGCACACATATTTAACAAGGCTTTCGGAGGTGTTTCGGCCATTTTCAGGGGTAGTTTTATGACTCTGGTGGTAGTTTAACCCTTTTTCTGTACTGTGAACCTAATTAAACACTCATTAGGACCCGAATAATCTCCGTTTTGGCCTTTGGAGATAGTTGATGTGAGGGGAAATAGTGTCCGACAATACCTACCTTTGTGCGAGACCCCCCTTCAAACAGACACGACCGGGGATCACAGAAGACGGATAGATGAAAGGCTTGCTGCTCTAAAATGAAAAGCTGCTCCGTTACCATTTTCTGCCTGCTGGAAATCCCGCTGACGGCGCTTGACGTTTGACCTTTCATGGCAGAACGCATTTTGTATTACCCTGAAGCGTAAAATGTCAGGCTAAAGCAAGACCAGCGGGGCGGAAGAACCTTTGATGCGGCCGTTGTTGTAGTGGTGGTGGTGGTGGTGGCGGTGATGACGATGGTGATGGGATGTGGTAAGGAGCGTGGTGGTGATGGTTATAGTGAAAGGGGTGGTGGTTGTAAATGGTGGTGGTGGTGATTTTTATTTATTTATTTATTTATTATTTTTTTTTTACGTTTTCGGCCTATTGCGCCGGTAGGCTTCTTCCCGGTGGATCCTGAATTCCTGATGGTCGGTCCAAGGCTTCTTCCCGGTGGGGCCTGATGGTGTGGCCCAGCCCGTTCTGGCGCAGGCGAGTGTTTATAGTGGCGCCATCTTGCATTGGCTCATGCTGCCCTCCCGGAGCTCATCTTTAATCCTAGAATCTAGAGTCCGGTTTGATAGGTGGTCTTCTGGACAGCATGTGGGTAGTTTTAAGCCACTCGTCGGATGGTGGTAATAGCAATAGTAATAAAGCGTGGTATTTACAGTAGTTGTGGTTGCAATAGTAGTAGAAGTAGTAGTAGTAGTAGTAGTAGTAGTGATGGTGATGGTGTATATGAAATCGTATGGTGTTGACGATGATAGTTGTTGTGTTGTTGTTGGTGGTGGTGGTGGTGGTGTTGGTGGTGGTGGTGGTTTGATATAATTAAAGTAACAAACATTGACTCCTGAGGTAGTTGTGGTGGTCAGTGATGTTTATGTTGGGGGTGATGACGCCGGGTGGTGATGTGGTGGTAGTGACATTGGTGCTGGTGGTGGTGTGGGCGGCAGCATCAGCTCAGGCTCCTTCCAAAACATCCGCAGGTAGCGTGGTGATGTCGTGGTGGTGGAGGCGCGTCATCACCACCACATCCTTTCCTTTTCGAGGGCAGCAGTGTTGTTATGGAGGCGGAGCGGGCTTGGTGGTGCTGGTGGAGGTGGTGCCTTGAGGTGGCGGGGGCAGCGAGGGTGTCGGTGAGTACACACATGACTACGTGTTGGAGGCGGTGGAGTGTGCCTGAGGTGGTGGACGCAAGCGTTGATCGTGGTGATGAAGTGTGTTGTCGAGTGGTGGATCATAAGCGGTAGTGGTGATGGTGTGGTGTCGTGTGGTGAGGAATAAGTGGTGAAGTGTGAAGTCGGGTAGTGGGGCATAAGTGGTCGAGTCGTGTGGTGCGGATTAAGTGGTGGTCAAGTGTGGTGCGGAGTGATGGGGCTTAAGCGGTAGTGATGGTGGAGAGTGGTGTCGTATGGTGTGCATTATGCGGTGCTGGATAAGTGTGGTGTGAAGTGTTGTTGTTGGTGGTGGTATACATAAGTGGTGGTTGTGGTAGTGTTGTGTGGTATAACAGTGATCAGTGGTGAGGTAGTGGTGGGGTGGTGGTGGTGGTTATCGATGATGGTGAAGGGGAGACCATAGAAAAGTTATGAGGAGGGGGGTTAGGGAGGGGTGCAGTGAACACATGTGCACGCCCTCCACATCCCACGCTCTTGCAGTAAAGCTCCAGAGTAAAAATATATAAACAGTAAGTCAACGTGAACATTCCTGTATTGATTCTGATTGGACAATAATTATTCAGTGTGTCTTTGATAACGGTAATTAATTAATGCATTCAAATGTATGTAAATTATATAATGAGGGATATTCATCAATAATTTCCCGAAACATTAGAAAATTTCTGGCCACATCATTTGCCAAAAGCAGAACTGGAGTCACAAATTTCACACTTCGGCCCACATTCTCACACATTTCGGATTCTGACACGCCCACAAGTAATAAGGCATTCGCAAAGGTAGTTTACTATTTCGATGGGTATTTTGATTATCCCATAGAAAAGTTTGACAGCTTCACAAGGCTTATGCACCATGAACGTAGAAAAAAACAGTCATGAGAACTTGACTAATCTCCTCTGTGACCTTTAAAAACATCAGCTGTGAGAGGCGAGAGCGGCTGATGATTCGGACCTTAGTCTAATACTTCCTCAAGTGTTCTCACGATGCGCATCCCTCCAGGCCCAGAGCAGCTCGCAGCCAAGGTTAGCACAAGCACATTAAGAAGCATGTGTCCCAAGGTGGTTGTGGTGGTGGTGTAGGCCTGTGATGAAGAGTGTGTTAGCGGGGAGGATGCAGTGGTGGTGATGGTGTTGATGGTGATCGTGGTGATGGTGGTGATGGTGGTGATGGTGGTCGTCGTGATGGTGGTTGTGAGGTCGGCCAGGGGAGTGTACTCGTATATTGATGTGCTGGTGTGTGTGTGTGTGTGTGTGTGTGTGTGTGTGTGAGCGCACGCCCGAGCTGGTTAATTAATTACCAGCCAAGCATTCGTGCGCACACACACACACACACACACACACACACACACACGGCACGCAGGTAGGCAAGCTGAGAGGCATGTGTAGTGGGGTGAGGGGGATGCAGGGGGGGGGGGGGGGGACGGTGAAAGATGGACTCGGAGGGGGGGGGGCGGGCGGAGGGGGGTGAATGGGTCTGAAGGTAAGGGGAAAGGGGGAGGGGAAAGGACACACCTGCCGCACAACCCCCCCCCGCCCCCCTCCCCCCCAACGTTGATTAAAGGTGACGAGATAATGGCCTTACCTGCATGTGTCAGGAGTGAAGATTTTTTTTTTTTTCTTATTTATTTATTTATTTTTTATTTTTTTATTTATTTTTTGCGTCAGCGATGAAACGAACGGATGCGTGATTGAAAGCGACAAGGAAAATCACCGCGCACACGTTTTCTACACGATTTATACTGAAACTTTTCCCTGCGTGTGTCTGTGTGTGTGTGTGTGTGTGTGTGTGTGTGTTCAAACTACATAGCGGCGTCAGTGATATATTTGGAAACTGGTTGGTGATGAATGAATGCATTGAGCCGCGCGTCAGTATTGGAGGTTAAATGGCAGTGTGTGGCGGGAAACGTATGGAAACAGTGAAGCGGTGAACCGAATATTTTTTTTTAACCTGTCATCGTGTGAACAGAACATATTAAAACTGCAGGTGAATATTCAGCAAAAAGACCCCAAAATATCACGGATTAATAGGTCGATAAAGGAATGATGACAACTACCACCATTTCCATTTACCACCACCACCAACAACAATAACAACAACAACAACAACAAATATCAAGACGCCTCTCCATCTGAAGTGATCTCTCTGTTCCCTACTTATTTCTACTTTCTTTATGGGAGCAGTGATCAGCGGGCTCTTTTTTATTACTTATGTTTACCCTTGAGCTCCCTCCTTTTCTGTTAACAAAAATAGGAAAAACAATGACATCACCAGCAACAATAACACCCACCATTTCCTACACACAAAACAACGCAATACATGTACAAGACAGGGAGCAAGAAGCCGTCAAACATCACTGCCTGCCTCACTGACTGACTGACCTTCACAAGACGAGCACCGATTAACCGAGGGACGAGGCGGTGACTACACAGACAACATACACTAACAAACGGCGTTCATATAATACCCAACCTACAGTCATTAGACATCCCCCGCTAGAAGGCATGTTATGGAGCAACACCGCAATGTAACACGGCTCAGCAATATTAGTAAGCCAGTTGCGGGGTTGTTTGCTTATGAGTGTCAGGGACTTTGCTTACGGATGCCGTTGTTACCATCTGATTCCACGTGCTTGGCTTGTCATTAAGGGAAGGAGGGGCGTCAGGGAGGTGTTCTGACGTGCATGCGCCAGGGTTGGATGGCTGTGTGCAAGCATCAAGGACTTTTTTACGGATCCCATTGATTACATTTGCTTCCACGTGTCTGCCTCGTCATGAAGGGAAGAGAAGCGTATAGGGGAGGTGCACTGATATGTTTTAACAGGTTTTCAGTCGTCCCCAGCCACGGCTATCTCTTAATGATTCCCGGTGATAAGTGGGAGAGAAAGAGGATGTGTTAGAGATGTGTCATTCCTTCTACCTGCTTCCAAGTGTATTCAGTTAGGTTAAAAATGAAAAAACTGTGAGACTCTTCTTTTTTTACAGAAAAAGAAGAAGCCTAAAGGACAAAAAATATAAACAGAAGGGCCACTGTCGCTACTCATTTTTTTTTCTTTCTTTTTTTTTTTTTTTTTGCAGCAAAGGAGATGGCTCAAGGGCAACTAAAAGAGTACAGAGAAAAAAAATCCCGCTGCTCGCCGCTCCCTGGAAATAGTTGAGCAGCCTAAAAAGAATATACATCGGATGGAAAAGTGTCTTGGTACTCCCCGTTTGAAAGCGTTAAAGTCGTAGGCAGGAGGAAATATAGACTTGCCAAGTTATCATCAGGTCATTCGTCACTTTTGACCATACAGCCCTGACTCTATTATTCATTATCTGTATAAAAAGTGGCGTAGAGAAAACGATAATGTTCCAGACACTGACACTGGTGCTCTCAGTCACTCACGAGGAAACAATGTGCCATGGTAGTGTATTCCAAAGGTATTATTTGTCTTATCGGTGCGAAATCAGACGTTATCGCAGCAACAATATACCAGAAAACACAGAACTTATGAATTAAAAAAGGCTTGTGCTCAGTGATAGTCGCCTCTTAAATCACCAAACAATATCCTTCTCTCCAACACACTCCACGAAAAGAAATATACGTTCTCCCCTTCCCAAGAGACAAACCCTTTTTTTATATCAAAGGAGACGGCTCAAGGGCTACAAAGAGAGTGCAAAAAAAAAAAAGTCCGCTACTCGCCGCTCCCATAAAAGACAAAAGTAAAGAGTAGCCAGGAATAGCCAAAAGAGAGCAGTTAGCAAGTTCAGAAGAGCAGTCAGCATGAAAATATCGATAGATGATAGAAAGAGAGGCAACATGGCAGCGGAATTTAAGAGGTAGGAGACTATCAGTAAGAGGAGGAGAGCAGATGAGACGAACCTTCATTATAAGCTACATGTGGCGAGTCGTGGAAGAAAAAGTGGATTCGTCTCAAGGTGCTTTTTGCTCGCGACGGATTGCAGTTGCACCCCGTCAATCAGCGGACCGGGTGTGGCATTAGGAGGGTGCGGTGACGTGTTAAAAGGGGCTATTACACTGGGCAAATTTTCCGTGGATCTTCAGTCAAACCACGATTTCCGCTGGGTTGGTTCTCATATTTCCGTGGTTTTCTGACGTGTCCACGATCTTCCAAAGCTGCGATAGATTTCACTGAAGGACGAAGGTATTACTCACCATCATCATCAGCAGCAGCAATAACAAGAAACAACTGAAAACCACGCTAGCGAAAATCGTGGTTTGACTGAAGATCCACGGAAAATTTGCCCAGTGTGATAGCCCCTTTACAGTCGGTCCGCCCATCGCCTCCAACCACGACTGTACCTTCATCCCTACCTGTGGCGATGAACGGCAGGGAAGGAGGATCCGTTTCAGAGGTGTCACTGCGTACTGATCTTAGCGGGCTTCTTTGTTTTGTTGTTTTGCGTTGTTGTTGTTTTTATAATTGATTGCCATGGATTTGTTTCAGAGGTGTCATTGCGTAGACCTTATCTTAGCGGGCTTTTTTGTTTTGTTGTTTTGCGTTGTTGTTGTTTTTATAATTGATTGCCATGGATCCGTTTCAGAGGTGTCATTGCGTAGACCTTATCTTAGCGGGCTTCTTTGTTTTGTTGTTTTGCGTTGTTGTTTCTTAATTGATTGCCATGGATCCGTTTCAGAGGTGTCATTGCGTATACCTCATCTTAGCGGGTTGTTGTTGTTTTTCTTTTCGTTGTTTATTTTTCGCCCTTAAGTCGCTTCCTTTGCTGTAATAAAAAAAAATAGCTGTCTAGTGAACCAAGTCCGTCGGCATGAAGGAGTGGAGCATCGCGGAGGTTTGCCATCATCTTTTTTTTATTTTCACGGCAAGGGAATTAACTTCAGAAAAAAAAACGTTAAGTCCATGAACGTCTTATCAACGGCGCATGCAACCCCTCTCACCACACCTTTGTATATCTTAATCCTGGTTTGTGATAAGCGGTACAGGAAGTCGATTATAGTATTAGAGGTTCCATTTCCTACAACTTATAATCAAGAGTATAGTAAGTAAAGGAAGGCGAGGGAAGGGGAGTAGGAAGGACAGGAGTGAGCAGGTATATGGCGTACGTTGGTTAATTGGTGTTCTGGAGTTATTTCGTTTTTACAAATGTTTTTTTTTTTTTTTAAAATAGCATAGTGAGAAAGAGGTTAGTGGGTTAGGTACGGGAAGGGGGACCAATTTCATCACCATATCACCATTTTCATCACCATATCACCAATTTCATCACCATATCACCAATTTCATCACCATATCACCATTTTCATCACCATATCACCAATTTCATCACCATATCACCATGTTGGTTAATCGTTCTGAGGTAGTTACTGTTTACAAATGTTCACTTTTTTTCTTAATAAATGGCATAGTGAGAAGAGAAAGTAGGTTAGTGGTGAAGGTACAGGGGAAGGGGGACCAATTTCATCACCATATCACCATTTTCATCACCATATCACCAATTTCATCACCATTCACCACCAAAAGTACTCATTTTCATCACCATATCACCGGAGGAGTGTACAATTGTATGGTGTGGGTTTGTTAATTGTTCTGAGGTAGTTGTTTATCGGGCACCATATCTGTATACCCCCGAGGTGGTGTGTGTGTGTGTGTGTGTGTGTGTGTGTGTGTGTGTGTGTGTGTGTGTGTGTGTGTGTGTGTGTGTGATTTTTCAACTGATTCTGCGTCTATCCAACCAGGCATAAAGTTCGATTTGGCAGAAGTGTATTGACATGTTAAGCAGATCATAGTATTTGAGGATACATATCTCTCAGCCGGCCCCGCGTGTCCCCAGCCAGGCATATAGGAAGGTTAGGCAGATGTGCACTGACATGTTCTCTGATAATTATCGAGTATCATCTGAACCAATCATTCCGGTAATTAACTTCATCAAGACTAATAGCCACAAAGTTTGCCAGCTAGCAGTTCGCTCCCACACAGGTACCGACAGTCTAGTCACGAGGGAAGGATGAGGGAGGCGTTCCTTTAGGTGTTAGCCCTTCCTCATCGCCTTCCTTAACAAATGAGTCCTACATGTATAACTAGAAATTGACCTATCTTTCGGCCACTCCTTTAACTCTTTATATGAGCAGTGAGTAGCGGGCTTTTTTTTTCACATTTGTTATCTTTTTTTATGCCCTTGAACTGACTCCTTTGCTATAAAAAAAAAAAGAGTAAATAAGTCACTATCTATACATGCAAAACTATTCGTGTCAGGCCGATCACGTGAGTTTTGATGTCCAGTCAGGAGGGGAAGGAAGGGCTGGGTATTTATTCTACCCTCGGCTCCCTCACACATAACTTATGCATATAGATAGATAGATAGACATATAGATAGGTGGACAGATAGATAGATATAGACAGATAGATGGATAGATATACTTGATAGGTAGATAAACAGATAGATACATAGATAAAGAGAGACAGATAGATGGATAGATAGATAATAGATAGATAGATAGATAGATAGATAGATGGAAAGATAGATAGATAGATAAAGATAGACAGATAGATAAATAGATAGATAGATGTATGGATGGATAGATAGATAGATAGATAGATAGATGGAAAGATAGATAGATAGATAGACAGGCAAATAGATAGGTAGACATAAATTACCTCTACACAATATAAATACATCGACAACATCAATCACAATCATCGCTCAGCATCATCATCATCAATCAAAACAAATGCATCAACTCAACATAATCACATATACCTAAACAATATGGTAAATATATCAACCTAAACAAAACAAAAATATTACCAAGAAATATAATCCAAATGACCCCGGCAGTCGTGTGAGAGTTTAACATTAATATACCGAAGTTGTTGATAATCCGGCTTGTTCTCGATTATTATTTACAGTCAAGGAAGAAGCTCAAGGCCAATACAGAAAAAAATATAATCCCTTTTCACCTCTCGTTCACCCGCCAATATCCCTGACTCACCGGACAACCCCACTAACCAACAACAACAGTAACAACAAAGCGGTTTTCCCCTATACGAGATAATGTATCAGACGTTATCGCAGTAGGAGAGACTGTTGCATTTCGACACATACCAAACTGAAAGAGGAAGACCTGTGCTTTAGTGTTAGTCACCTCTGAATCCCTCAACAATGTCTATGTCTCCAGTACCAACTCCACAAAACAACAGACTATCTCCCCTTCACCCGAGACGACGCACGAAAGAACTTAACAGGATGGGAGAATCTCTCAGGTTTATATTTTTTTAAGATTTCGGTGCCCAAGCTCACACATTTGACAAGGCTTTCCTAGGACATCAGAGCATTTCCAGGGGTAGTTTTAAGACCCTGATGGTAGAGTGACCCTTCTTTTGTGACATGAACCTAACAGAACACTCATTAGAACCCGACAGCTCTCCTTTTTAGCCTTTAGTAAGAGTTGATGTGAGAGGCGGAAGCGTCTGAGAATAGGAACCTTAGGCCTTTACATTATACAAGACTTGCCATACGTAGGCCTATTCTCGGTGTGCTGGTCCCCTCTTAATTAATTCCGAACTAATGTCTCAAAGGATAACTTGCCTACACAGGAGACGTCTTACTCCCGATACGAGACGAAGTTAACAGAACGAGACAGACTACACAGCCTCAGTATATGTCAAGATTAAAGGGGATACACACAGACACAAGGGGATGCATATGTGTTGTAAGACTTGTAGGTGTGCACTGAAAGGGATTAGACGCGTGTGAGCTTTGAAGCGAAGAATGTATCAGTTTCAGCATCTCTTTATAAACCATACATACACATGTGACCTCCATCTCAAACTTCGGCTTATACCCAGCGCTGTATAGTCTGCCCACTCCTTCAACCCGTACAGCCGCCTAAAACAAACACCATCACCAACATACAAGTTCGAGCCTTACGGGACCGAGCCAAAAGCGGAAATTAGATAGAGGTAAGAGACAGATAAATTGACCTCTCTCTCACTTAGGCCTATGTTATGTAGTGTATAGATTAGCAGTCTCCTAAAACAAACATGGTCACCAACATACAAGTTTGAGCCTCAGGGGACGGAACGGGACAGGGGCAAAGTCAGCCAAGCGATACAGATTACCAAACGTCACGACACTCTTGAGAGACACAGATAGGAGGAAGAGCACTAATGACCGCTGGTGGAAGTAGAGGACATCGACCCCGACTCCGTGTTATAAGAGAACTACAAGAGACGACGCTGATTAAGGCCGCCGGTATGAGCGTAGCTGTGCGGTGTGAGAACCTACTTTTTCTACAGCTCTGCACACCTTTCTTTCTACACCTGGCCGCCACACCTGCCCCTCCCTCAGACTCCAGCCCTTTTGTGTCCAATATCGCTGGTCATGTCCCGTGGGTAAAGGTGGGGAGGGGGGAGGAGAATGAGTAAAAAGAGGGAGAGAAAAGAAGAAATAGGATAAAGAAAAATGTGAGGGATTTATTTCTGAGTAACGAAAAGATGATGGTGATGAGGCAGAAGGAGATGAAGAAGGAGGAGGAAGAAGTAGGGAGAGGAAAGAAGAAATACAAGTAGGGTAAAGGAAGGTGGGAAGGATTTATAAGTAGCAACGAAAGGATGATGAAGAGGAAGGAGAAAAAAATGAAGGAAGGAGAGGAGTAGGAGAGGTGTAGAAAGAGGAGGAAAGAGGGAGGAAGGTGAAAAACATAGAAAAAGGGAAGGGGGAGGAAATTCTAAGAAACGAAAAGGTGATGAAGAAAGAGAAGGGGAAGAGGAGGAGGAGGAGGAGGAGGAGGGGTGAAGAAGAAGTAGGAAAAACAAGGAATGTGGGGAAATTTCTTAGTTACAAAACATGAGGACAGGAGAGAAAGTAGGAGAAGGAGGAAGAAGAGAAAGAGGTAGAGGAGGACGAGGACGAGGAAGAGGAGGAAGATTAAAAGTATAAAGGACGAAAAATAATATAAAACAAAGCAGGAATTACAGTAAAAAAAAAGGGGATAGGAGGAAATGATGTTGATGGTGACGATAATGACGCAAGAGGATGATGATGATGATGATGATGAAAAACGTTGTGATAAAAAAAAAGAAACGACAATAAACAAACAATCACGAGCAGGACGTGACTTATCTTAATCCACGTTGACAGAGAGAGAGAGAGAGAGAGAGAGAGAGAGAGAGAGAGAGAGAGAGAGAGAGAGAGAGAGAGAGAATATCCGGCTATCACCAGAAACCTCTAACGACAAAGATTTCAATGAACTCGTCGCTACTGGTAAAAAAAAAAATGAAACTTATTAACTGAAGAAGAAGAAGAAGAAGAAGAAGAAGAAGATGAAGAAGAAGAAGAAGACATATATATATACTCTAGAACTAGTACAAAATAATGACACTGAATAATATGAAAGAAAAAAAAAGAAAGAACGATAAGACGAGAAAGAAGAAGAAAAATAAAATAAAGAAGAAAAAGGAGAAAAAGAAGAAGAAGAAGAAGAAGTGAGATCATGTACAAGACGCCAAGTCACGTGGCTTTACATCACGTATAGAAATAAAAAAAAATATGATTAAAGGAAAAAAGAGAGAGAGAGAGAGAGAGAGAATGTGTTTTGAGACTTTGAAAAGGTTTAATTTCCCCTGGCCTTTTGAGGATGAGAGAGAGAGAGAGAGAGAGAGAGAGAGAGAGAGAGAGAGAGAGAGAGAGAGAGAGAGAGACGGACACAAAGACAGCACTAACACACACACACAAAAAAAAAGAAAGAAAAGAAAAGAAAGATAACAGACAGAGGCAGAAAGGAAAAAAAATAGATAAGGAAAGAGACAAAGACGACTTGGGGAAAAATTCTGTAAACACCACCACCACCATCATCACCACCACCATCACCACCACCACCACCATCACCACCACCACCACCACCACCACAACCATCATCATCACCATCATCATCACCACCACCACCATCACCACCACCACCACCATCATCACCACCACCACCACCATCACCACCACCATCATCACCACCACCATCATCACCACCACCATCACCACCACCATCATCACCACCACCATCACCACCACCATCACCACACTAATAATGTCGGTTACTCTTATCATCCTTATCTCCGTATCTTTAGCGATAAGGGAAAAGAGGATAGGGATCTGAGGACGAGAGAGAGAGAGAGAGAGAGAGAGAGAGAGAGAGAGAGAGAGAGACGCGTTTTAACCATGCATCACAAACAAAAAATGCAATGTGTAGGTGTAAGCGTAATGCGAGTGTAAGCGAGGTGAAGGTTTCAACACATTACAAGAGGAGCGTAAGGAACAGAAGCGCCCAAGTCATCCTCGAACTATATTCAGCATTAGTCAGACCTCACCTCGATTATGCGATCTAGTTCAGGTCACCTTACTATGGAATCTGTGCAGGGGAGGATGCCAAAAATGAATCACTGGTTGAGTACCTTCCCAGATGAGGATAGACATAAACATCTGGATTTGCGTTCTCTAGATAGGCGAAGGATGCGATGAGACTTGATCGAAGTTTATAATGGTGAAGCTAATAAGGTTGTGTTGGAAACAGGCGGGTAGGGCACGTAGCAACGGGTGTAGGTTGGAAAGATTCAGCCTCAATAGAGACACAGACAAGAACTGATTACTAATGATGGGGGGTGAGTGGAACAGGCTTGGCAATCATGTTGTGACTGCCAATACTTTAGATGGATTCAAGAATAACTTAGATGAGTTCATAGGTAGTGAGGACAGGTGGGGTTAGGTTTACAGGAGCTGCCTTGTATAGGACTACTGACCTCTTACGGACTCCTTATACTCCATGTTCACATACACTGGTCGTTAATGCAAAAAAACGCTAAACGGTTAGAGAAAGAAGATATACGAGTAACGGACGAAACGATGACAAAAAGAAAATACATGTCCGTCCGAGGCTATTCGGGGAGCCGCGCCGCAGCCTCGCCACGCTTGTCGCCAGCTTGTCGCGGCTAAATTAGTGCCATTCACCCGCTTAGTTAGCTAAGAACTTTTCATAACCTAACAAAAATCCACCTTAACCTTATAAGCAGTAACCTATAGCCACTAAAAAAACAACCTACCGGCGCCTAGTTAGAACACATCGCCATGCGGTCTGCTCGACAACTGCGAGGAAGTGTTCGAAATGCACCGAGCTGCCGCTGGCCGGGCCGGGAGCGGAGTACAGCCACGCCCGAGAATATAAAGATGTTGCGTTGAAAAGTATATAATAACAATAATGGACCAAAGAGAGACATTTTGATTATACCCAGCCAGGACTCGAACCACAGGCGTGGCACACGCCGCCACCCTCGCTGTACAAAGGTTAAAAGTGAGAAGCTCACCCTGCCTCTCACCCAACCACAGCTCGGCAAGGGGTGACTCCGTCATTAATCAATCCCGGCACAGGTTTTCAGGTCGTCACCTCTGTCGAGTTGAGGTTGGGTGGGAGGCAGGGTGAGCTTCTCACTTTTAACCTCCAGTATACTTAATAATAATAATAATAATAATAATAATAATAATAATAATAATAATAATAATAATAATAATAATAATAATAATAATAATAATAATAATAATAATAAATAAATAATAATAATAATAATAATAATAATAATAATAATAATAATAATAATAATAATACTGATGATGATGATGATGAGGAGGAGGAGGAGGAGGAGGAGGATTAAAAGAAGAAGAAGAAGAAGAAGAAGAAGAAGAAGAAGAAGAAGAAGAAGAAGAGGCTCCTCACACATCCCTCAACAGAATGCACCTCACGCCTTCCTCGCGTCCCAAAACATACAAAATGTTGTTACAGAGTTAAAAAATTTTATTTTAAGATTAATAAATAGAAGTCGGCAAAGACAAACCATGAAGGCTGCCATCACAATCTCCTTGGTGTTCTTTAGCGTGGCGGTGAGGGCGGCGGGCGAGGCTGAGGCCTCGGGGACAAACAAGTCGCTAACGGACGTCGTGGCACCGGCCGAGGGGAGCTTGCTGGAAGGTTGGCAGCTCCTGGAGGGATACCAGCAGGCCTATGGGGACCTGCCGGAGGACGTGTCTGGGGCAAAGGACGAGGATCACAGCCTCGCACCAGAAGCCCTCGAGACTACCGGCCAAAAGAGCAGCGTGGACACGTGTGTCCTTGGCGCGGCTCTGACGCAGCCCGGCCTCAAAGATACGCATGTTCCTGGTGAGGGTCTGAGGCAGACCGGCCTCCAATCCCAAGACGAGATCACTCAAGGCCTCAAGCCAGAGGAAGAACGGCGGGCCGCCCTTCACCAACGGACCGCCCAGCCAGAAGTGGCGGTTCCTTCAACGGACAGCGAGGCTCCTGCGACGGAGGGCGAGGTCCCTTTGACAGAGGACGAGGTCCCTTCGACGGAGGACGAGGCCCCTTTAACAAAGGACGAGGTCCCTTCGACGGAGGACGAGGTCCCTTCGACAGAGGGCGAGGGTCCTGCAACGGAGGACGAGGTCCCTTCGACGGAGGACGAGGTCCCTTCGACAGAGGACGAGGTCCCTTCGACGGAGGACGAGGTCCCTTCGACGAAGGACGAGGCCCCTTTAACAAAGGACGAGGTCCCTTCGACGGAGGACGAGGTCCCTTCGACGGAGGACGAGGTCCCTTCGACAGAGGGCGAGGGTCCTGCAACGGAGGACGAGGTCCCTTCGACGGAGGACGAGGTCCCTTCGACAGAGGGCGAGGGTCCTGCAACGCAAGACGAGGTCCCTTCGACGGAGCTCGAGGTCCCTTCGACAGAAGTCGAGGTCCCTTCGACGGAGGGCGAGGTTCCTTCGACGGAGGACGAGGGTCCTGCGATGGATGGCAAGGGTCTTGCAGCGGACGGTGAGGGTCTAGAGGCGGACGGTGAAAACGACATCGCCGAAGCGTCTCATTTGAAGCCCGCGAGGAAGGTCGTGGGCGCCGTCGCCGCGGCCGTCCTGCCCGGAGCCAGGATGTTATCGGAGAGCCCCGTGACGGCCCGCTGGAAGGTGTGGCTGCTGTTCACCGGCAGCTTGATCA
The DNA here is from genome assembly GCF_024679095.1 of Eriocheir sinensis. Lineage (NCBI taxonomy): Eukaryota > Metazoa > Arthropoda > Malacostraca > Decapoda > Varunidae > Eriocheir > Eriocheir sinensis. The sequence continues at coordinate 1,359,200 of NC_066559.1, read as the reverse complement.
TCGCCGCCTGGAGGGTGCACATCTGGAGGCTGCGGCGGCGGCCACGTCAGGACAAAGCCTCGTGAGGGGCGAGTGGCGCCTCCTGTCTTGTGTTCCTTATATTGTCTCAAGTTATCATGACCATTATTACTACTCTCTCTCTCTCTCTCTCTCTCTCTCTCTCTCTCTCATTGTTGCACACACACACACAAACACACGCATAGTATACACATCACAAAGAAGTTACTCCGCTCACGTCACCTTAAAGGACCTTTCCGCCATAGGGTGCCACTGCCACAGCGATGTTGCTCCGCAGAGGAGAAGTGTATTCACGGATGAGAAGGGGATTTGGTGACCAACCCTTTTTTAGGAGCTAGGGGTTTTTTTTTAACGTTTTTGCATGTAGCACCGGCAGGCTCTCTTGGTAGGGCCTGATGGTCGACCCCAGCCTGTTGTAGCGCAGGCAAGTGTTTTTAGTGGCGCCATCTTCTCTTGGTTCATGCTGCCACCCGGAGCTCATTCTTGATTCACTTTGACAGTTCTTCCAGGGTCCGGGTTGTTAGGTGGTCTTCAGGACAGCATGTGGGTAGTTTTAGGCCACTCGGCGGTGACTTGACAAATCCCAGGTAGTAGAGGCGGATTCGACCACGTCGTCCATGACGCGGCGAACGCGGGGCACACACGCTAAGCACTCGGCCACCTTGTGTAGGCCGTCTGACAATTTATAGTCTCCATGTTTCCCTGAGTATTCTTGGGCATAGTTGTAGTGGTAGTACTAGAGGTAGTAGTGGACATAGTAGTAATATTAGCAGTGGTAGCAGTACTTACGGTGGTGGTGGTGGTGGTGGTAGTAGTAGTAGTAGTAGTAGTAGTAGTAGTAGTAGTAGTAGTAGTAGTGGTGACAGTAGTAGTAGCAGAAGCAGCACAGTGATCATGGGTATGTAGGGAGGCGGGAGGGCGAGTGGGCACACGAGTCACTCACCTTTACCCTTTAGTAGAGCCCTGATGCGTGTGTGTGTGTGTGTGTGTGTGTGTGTGTGTGTGTGTGTGTGTGTATGTGTTGGGGGGGCGGGGAATGCTAGATAGAAATGAGGGACAAAAACGAGAAAAAAAATAGACTAGTTTTGAATCCGAGAAAGAAAAATAAATGTGCCAACCTTGTCCGTCCCGCTAACAACGTCCCACCACGCACGCTGTTCCTGGAAAGAAAAAGAAAAAAACACAATTAAGTTCCAAGAAATGAATAATGGTTTGTTTAAGGGGAGAGAGAGAGAGAGAGAGAGAGAGAGAGAGAGAGAGAGAGAGAGAGAGAGAGAGAGAGAGAGAGAGAGAGAGAGAAATATTAGCAGAGGGAGAGAGAAATGAGGAAGATAAAATGAGTTCAATAAAGGTATCTCAATTTTCCCCTTCTCCCTAATAAAAAAAAAAAGTAATTAAAGAAAGAAAACACTACTGAAGAGGCTGCAAGGGGTATATGGTGCATGAATGGGACTTGTGTATGTATGTATGTATGTATGTATGTATTGTGTGTTTATGTATGACTGATGAAAACATTGTATCGTGAACTGTGTATGTATGTGTACTGTGTAATGTGAAGCGAATGTATGGTGTCTATTGAATTTATGATGTACGTATGTATGTAGAAATTCCTTCGATTCTAACATTTTGATATCCATTCTATAGTAACGTGACCAGAACTGAGCCGTATAATCAAGATGAGGTCTAACAAATGAGGAAAAAACAACAAGTCCTGATCTCGTTATGTTATGTTGCTGTGCCCTCCGCCGCCTCGTCAAGACCCGCGTGACAGATCAGCTAATTCAATATTCCGCAGGTGACCGTCCGCTGATTGGGGCACGTTTTTGGCCGCTGTCTGATCACCAAGTCTAATTTCCTGTGGTTTTCAATTAGTTGGGTCACATACCGTGGAGAAGTTGTGCGCTCTCTCTCTCTCTCTCTCTCTCTCTCTCTCTCTCTCTCTCTTAATGGGGCGATAGCAGGGACGGTGAGAGTGGAAGTGGTAGCAATTGCGGTGGTGGTGGTGGTGGTGGTGGAAGAAGAATGCGAGTAGAGGAAGAAAGGAATAATAATAATAATAATAATAATAATAATAATAATAATAATAATAATAATAATAATAATAATAATAATAATAATAATAATAATAATAATAATAATAATAATAATAATAATAATAATAATAAACAAAGGAAGGAAGAAAGGAAGCAAGAAAGAAAGGAAGGAAGGAAGGAAGAGAGGAAGGAGGGATGGAGGGGAGGAGATATGGGAGGAAGGTAGGAAGGAAGGAAAGAAAGAAAAAAGAAAGAAAGAAAGAAGAAAGAAAGAAAGAAAGAAAAGAATAAGAAAGAGAGAGAGAAAGGAAGGAGGGATGGAGGGATGGAAGGAAGGAAAGAAGAAAGCAGGGAGAGAAGGAAGAAGGAAGGAAGGAAAGAACGAATAAAGAAAGAAAGAAAGAAAGAAAGAAAGAAAGAAAGAAAGAAAGGAAGGAAGGAAGGAAGGAAGGACGAAAGGACGGGAGACAGATGAACTAATTAAAGGGAATGAACGCAGGTGTAGGACAGGTGTGGCGGAGGACAGATGTGGCCAATGACTCGAGGAGGAGGAGGAGAAGAAGGAGGAGGAGGAGGAGGAGGAGGAGGAGGAGGAGGAGGAAGTGGTGGTGGAAGAGGAGGAAGCACAATAAAACCTGGTGAGATCGGAAGTGGGAGAGTGGAAAAAAAGTGGAAGAAGATGGAAGAGGAGAGCAAACAGGATGAGGAAGACGAGAAAGAGGAGGAGGAGGAGGAGGAGGAGGTGAAGAAGAAGAAGAAGAAGAAGAAGAAGAAGAAGAAGAAGAAGAAGAAGAAGAAGAATTAAAAAAAGGAGAAAAGAAAAAGAAGAAGAAAGGAGATGAAGAAGGAGGAAAAGCAGGAAGAGGAGGAGGAGGAGGAGGAGGAGGAAGAAGAGGATGCGAAAGAAGAGAAAGAGGAGAAGGAAGGCAATGAGAAAAGTAAGAGGATGAGGAGACGACGAGAGAGAGAGAGAGAGAGAGAGAGAGAGAGAGAGAGAGAGAGAGAGAAAGTAAATAGAGATTGCGATAACCGAGAGCCGCGGAGGAAAGAAAACGGAGCCCTGAAACTGCAGCGTCCCGAGGTCTCGAAAAAGCAAAGAAGAAAGAGAAAAAGTTGCAACGTGCCGCCTCTCGTGTTCTCTTGGCGTGTTGGTGGGAGGCGGCGAGTGGTGCTGAAGTGGTGCTGAAGGGGCTGTGCTAGGTATTAATAGGTGCTAAGTGATGCTGAAGGGCTGTAAGAGGTATTTAAATGTGATACTGGATGCTGGGAAATGCTGAGAGGCTGTAAGAGGTATTTGAGAGGTGCTGAAGTGATTAAAAGAGGTATTAGTAGGTGCTAAGGAATGCTGGATGGTGCTGAAGAGGTCGTGAGAGGCATTATGAGGTGCTGATTGATTTTAAAAGGTAAAGCGTAGTTAGTGATGCTAAGTCGAGTGTGTGAGGCTCTGAGTGCTGACTATGGTTGTGCTTGCTTGGCGGAGTGTCGGAGTGGTTAGTGATGCTGATTCGATTGTGAGAGGAGCTGAGTGCTGACTATGTTCGTGCTTGGTTAGTGAATTCGTGGAACTGAGCCCTTGGAGTGTGGTAGAGATTGTTTGTTTTTTGTTTCCTTTTTGTTTTTGCCCTTCAGCTGTTTCCTCTACTGTACAAAAAGGAAATTAGTAATCCTGATTCGATTGTGAGAGGTGCTGAGTGCTAGCTATACTGGTGCTTGGTGTCTTGGTGCTGGTGTGGGTGCCTGGTCCCGAGCCCCTCCCCGTCAGGTCCCGCGAGAGGGCGTGAAGGAGTTTTAAGGCATGGCCGAGGAAGGAGTTTTGGAGGCAAGGAAATGGAGTCACTTTAAGGTTTTTCGCTCCTTCTCGCTTCGCTCCTGCAACTTTATCCTAGATCGACTATTGAGAGAGAGAGAGAGAGAGAGAGAGAGAGAGAGAGAGAGAGAGAGAGAGAGAGAGAGAGAGAGAGAGAGAGAGAAAGTGGGGAGAAGGGGAGTCTGAGGAAATTATGAGCATATATATACCAAAGCAAACGCCGGCACTCACGCACACGCACACGTACACACACACACACACACACACACACACACAGATGCCTTATGGAACCACCGGGAAATTCATGTTTCTTGTGTCAAAGGAAAAGCGAAATATATGATTCCTCACCCCATCCATTACAGCGAGAGAGAGAGAGAGAGAGAGAGAGAGAGAGAGAGAGAGAGAGAGAGAGAGAGAGAGATAATTGTGTTTTCCTCCTCGTCCACATGAACAACAACACACTCAGACTCATGCAAACTCACGCTTCCTACACCTTACCACACCAGCCTCTCTTTTGGCCTTTCGTTTTTTTCTTTTGCCGGAATAGCGTTTAGGGGCCTTTTTTAATGCTTTTGTTCTTTGCCCTTGAACTACCTCCCTTGCTGTAAAAAAAAGGTGCCTGTAAACTCCTTACAATGCCTATTTTCTTCCACTTGATTTAAATGAGTATGTAGGTTAGTCAGAGTGGCAATAGGAAAGGGAAACGGCGTCTTATCCATGTGCCCCGTGTCTACATATATACGGTTTGCCCCTGGTAGTTCCTAAATGAGCTGCTTTATGCTTCAGAGGCCACACGTACGCCCGTCTCTCATCCCTCCCCTTGCCTTAACTCCTGACAGCCCCTTAACGAGTAACCTTATGCCATATTTCTTCCCCCATACACCCGTCTCAGTGCTCTCCCTTTGATCCTCAAGGTCTTATATTTGAGTCTTCGCCAACGCAGGTCTTTGCCTCGCCTCCTCCTGGTCTTCTACGAGTATCAAAGGACATGACCTGAGGCTCGCGTGGGAAGGAACCGAATGTGTCCCAGGAGCCGTGACACGCTTATTGTCATTGTTATTATTACTGTTGTTATTCTCATTACCAATAGTAGTTATTATCATTATTTTTATTGTTATTTTTATCATTATTATTATTATCATTATTATCATTATTAATATAAACAGCAGAAACAGCAGCAGCAGCAGTAGTAGTAGTAGTAAAATCATTATTATTATTATTATTATTATTATTATTATTATTATTATTATTATTATTATTATAAGTAATAATAATAATAATAATAATAATAATAACGATAATAACAATAATAACAACTAGAATGCGGCCAAATGATGATGACCTGACCTTTGAGCAGCGAGCGGCGCGTCTCGTGTGACCTGTTACAGCAAGGTGACACCCGAGCCGCCTCAGTTCTCTTGAAAAGCCCTTTAGCAAGACTATCGGAATTACACACGCTTCAGTACACCCGTGTTTCCGCCCTACTCTTTCGCCCAATAATAATAATAATAATAATAATAATAATAATAATAATGATATCACGAATAATAGTGGTAATCATGAAAACAATCCACCACCAAAACAATCACCACCATCCCTGCTCCCATTACGGTCCTTACTACCACCACCACCACTACCACCACCACCACCATCACCTTCCCTGTTAGCTCGCGCCATCTAGAGGAAAATGTTCAGTGTTGTTATCTGTTCGGCGCGGGGCAGCAGTGACCCGCCCTCGTTACGCCAACACCCGCGGGGCAGCGGCGGAGCGGCGCCCGAGATAACGACAAAATGTATTATCAAGGGTGTCAGGGCGGCAGCGTTTTGGCCCCGATGTTTGCAAAGTTGAAAAGTGTGAATTAAAGTATGCAGGCAGCCCCTCCCACCCCCCTTTCCCCCTCTCCGCTTCCACTCTCTCCCTCTCCGGTCCCCATCTCTCCCTCTCCGCCCTAATCTCTCCCTCTATGGCCCCAATCTCTCCCTCTCTGGCCCCCATCTCTCCTTCTCCGGCCCCCATCTCTCCCTCTCCAGCCCCCATCTCTCCCTCTCCGCCCTAATCTCTCCCTCTATGGCCCCAATCTCTCCCTCTCTGGCCCCCATCTCTCCTTCTCCGGCCCCCATCTCTCCCTCTCCGCCCTAATCTCTCCCTCTATGGCCCCAATCTCTCCCTCTCTGGCCCCCATTTCTCCCTCTCCGGCCCCCATCTCTCCCTCTCCGGCCCCCATTTCTCCCTCTCTGGCCCCCATTTCTCCCTCTCCGGCCCCCATCTCTCCCTCTCCGGCCCCCATCTCTCCCTCTCCGGCCCCCATCTCTACTTCTCCGGCCCACTTCTCTCCCTCTACTGTTCCCATCTCTCCCTCTCCGGCCCCTGTCCTTCTTTCTTCGTCTGTATTTCCTCCTGCTTACAACTTGACTTCCTTCTAGAGAGGGATATCAAGACGTCTTTCCTCCAAAAATTGACCTCTCTTTTGGCAATTCCTCTATGCTTTTTATAGGAGCAGTGATTAGCGGGCTTTTTTAACCTTGGCCTTTTTTTTCTGCCCTTGAACTGTTTCTTTTGCTGTAAAAAAAAAAAACATTCCGCCCTCCCTCCCTTCCTTCCTCCCTTCCTCCCATCCGCTCAGGGCTGATGAAGACTGTTTTTAATCCTGAGTCAAATCTAAGGTTTCTCCTCGCTTTCCGAGTTACTGTCTGACGCCTGTGATCGGTTACGTAATCTGTGATCTGAAACTGAAATTCTCAACTGGAAACTTCACATATCATCTCTTGGTATATCTGCTTCCCCGAGGTTAGGCGCTGCAATACATCTCTAGTTCTTTCCTCCTCACCGATGCTGTCACACTAAACTAAACTGAACCAAAGTTTAGTGAGTTGGTAAGCAGTCCAGTGACCCACATTACCTTCCTTTACTCCCTCTCTCCCCCTCTTTCCACCTCCTCACTCATCCTCTTCAGCTCCCTCTCTCCACTGCTTTTCCCCGCTTCTCTCTTAACCCTCTTTCCACCTGCCCGAAGAGTGGAGGTAGGCTGCCCACTCTTCTCCACTGCCTTCCCTCATTTCCCATTCTTTCCCTCTTTCGCCGTCTCCCCAAAGAGCGAAGGTATGTGGCCTACTTCTAATTTCCCTCCACTTCCTCCTCCTTCTCCTCTCCATGTTTTCCCCTCCCTCTGAAAGAATGTTGGTAGCCATTTCACTCATTTACTTTCACTCCCTCCTCCTCTCCTTTTTTTTCTCTCTCTCTCCCTCTGAAAGAATCTTGGTAGGCAGTCCACTTCTAATTTCCTCCACTTCCTCCCTCTCTCCCTCACTTTTTTTCCCCAGGTAGGCAACACATTCCTCTTCATTCCGATCCTCTCCTTCCCTTCTCCGTCTTTTTCTCCCTTCCCCACAAGAATACGTACAGGCATCCAACTCTGTTCCCTATTCACCACTTCCTTCCTCCTCTGTTCACCTTTCTTCCCCCGAGCCCAGGAGTGTAGGAAAAGACAGCCGATTCTCACCCCCACCACACACAAACCATTTTCTTCCACCTGATGCCCTCTTCTCCCCACTCATCCACCTCCTCCACATTCCCTTGCTCATATTCCTCCATTTAATTAAGATGCCTGGCTGACTGGTTGACTGGATGGGTGGATAGGTGGATGAATGGATGATTGAGTAAATGCATGGGCGGATGGATGGGTGGATGAGTGGGGGGTTGACTGTATATGACGCAGGTCCACAAGCTAAAAAAGATTATCAGCGGGTGGTGATAATCTGCCGCCTTATCTGCGCCCACACATCACCGGAGACTTGCTGGACTACGCAGTGACGTTATATATTTGGGGGCGTTATTTTTTCGAGGGGCTACGCTATCAATTGGAAGTCTGTCCGTCTCTCTCTCTCTCTCTCTCTCTCTCTCTCTCTCTCTCTCTCTCTCTCTCTCTCTCTCTCTCTCTCAAGTAACGAGACAGGATCAAGTCATTTCACACAATTATTAACACATTTTCGTTGACGTATGGAACATTTTACCAAGTGTAGTCCAGCAGGTATTTAGCTTCACCACCACCACCAATAACCTCTTATCTAAACTTCTTGAAAGCCACTGATATGGTATCACATGAACGTCCATAAAAGTTGAAGTCATCGAGTATGAGACAACCTGACCTCGTGGATCAGACTCTGGGTTACTTGAAGGGAACAATGAGGTATACTCAGCTTGGGTGGCTAACTGTCACTGGCGGAGTATCAAGTCACTCAGCCCTTTTACGCCGGATGAAGTGACTACGGGGAAGCTGACATAGGTTTGAACAAGGCAAATAACGTATATCACTTCATTTTTTTTTGCGACCTAAACTAAATCGACAGCGAAGTCTACTGCTTTAATGAGACGAGATGCACAACATAAATTCCCAGGAGCTGTTTTCCTCAAATTGAGCGTCCCATCCAGCACTGGAATAAACTTCCTGTAGATGTAGTTAGTCGAAAAAAAATATTACTCCATCTTAATATCATACTGAATGCTACTCTGTTACGACAGAAGTACATTGAACGTTCCCGTTCAAGTGCTTTGATCTGTCCTGCAGGTCACTAGAGTGGGTGACAATTATAGTTTAATTGCTAAATCAGGAAGCCTCGCCATAAACCAGCAGGCTTTCTTTTGCCTACTGTTCCATGTTTTCTGCATTCTCCTCTTCATCTTCCTTCACTCTCATCCCTCCTCCTCCTCCTCCTCCTCCTCCTCCTCCTCTTCCTCCCCTCCTCCTCTTCCTCTTCCTCATCATCATCATTTTCATCCTCCCCATCATCCTCATCCTCCTCTTCCTCCTCCTTCTAATCCTATGCAGTCAGGTATCATATTGAGCGTCCTCATCATCGGTGGCTGTGGACGTGAAGGAGAGTTTAAAGAAATCATTTGTATGAAGCAGAGACGCATATGTTGTCATTCAAGGCTCTGCACCCCTCCCCTTGACGCTACCAGAAATACGTTCTATGTTGGGAAAGATTTACTGCGACTAAGCAGACTGGAGGGCAGGGACGTGGGTGCTTATGCTTTGTGGGCTCAGTAAACCGGAAAAGAGCGGTGAATGTTAGGAAAAAGAGAAAACAAGCAGATTAGCGTGTGTCGGCGTCCACCACTGATTGGGTGAACGAGGCATGCGGGTATGGCAGGCAGAGAGGAGAGAGGTGTAAGTTCTGAGGGAAGGGAGTGACGGCGCAGCACTGTGATCTAGCGTGGAGCAGAGGAATGGACGGGGAGTGTCAGGCAGTTAAGGGAGGGGGCGAGAAGACAAGTGTGTTGGTTCTCGTTTGCCTTGTTGCGCGGGATGAGGATTGCATGACCACGAGACCAGAAACGAAAGATGTATATAGGGTGCAGTCATGAACCTCACACACACACACACGCACACACACACAAAAAAAAAATATGGGGACGTACAACTTGACTCACACACACACACACACACACACACACACACACACACACACACACACAAACCCCCCCCCCCCCACACACACACACATGCCTCAGGGCGTGATGAAATAAAACCGGTTCAATCATGACACTTCCTCGTCACGTCCTGTCAGTATCATTCACAGGTGACGGAAGGAGAATACAATGTGCCACTATACGGTTACGAAGACGGAAACGGGGGGAGGGGGGCGGGGGGGGGGGCAGTGCGTGTAGGTTGATATGCGTCACACAAGGCACTCCCCCCTTCGCCCCTCCCCGTGACTCTTGCTAATCACCGTTATCTTTCCCCTGTAACAGACAAAGACCAATGGCGTGTGGCGGTGCTGTGCCTTATCAATCACCTTAAGGAATGACGCAGACCCAACATATAGACGACATGAATCAGCGTGCGTGTGGGAGGGGGGGGAGGAGGGGGGGGTGGATTGTGGCACTTATTCACAGAGTTATAAATACCACGAATCAGAGAATGTGTGGTCGGGGGGCTTACTATGATATGTATGTGTGTGTGTGTGTGTGTGTGTGTGTGTGTGTGTGTGTAAGTTAGGTTGGAGGAGGAAACTTGTTCACGAAGTTTAAATGACATGAATCATAATGTGCATAAAAGAGGGGGGGGGGGGGGGAGCCTCGTGACTTATTCTCCGAGCTGTGAGTGATGTGGAGCGAAGTACGTCAATGTTTGTCTGTGTGTACGGTGGAAAGAAAATGAAGTCAGAATGTTAACCAAGCTATTAATGGCACGGGTCGTAGTAACTGTGTGTTTGTGAGGAAAGTGGGATGTGCAGGAGGTAAGATCAACGAAACTAGGAATGAAATGGATCGCAGTAAATGTCTGTGTAAGGTGGAGGGGATAAAAAAAAGAGATCATTAACCAACCTATTAATGCCAAGGGTCGTAATAAATGTGTCTGAGTGTGGAAAGTGAGATGGACGGGACGTAAAATAATAAACCAACCAATGCATGACGTAAGGCGTAGTATAACTCTAAGTAAGGTGGAAGGGAGAAAATACAAGATCATTAACCAAGCTATCAATGCCATGGGTCGTAGTAAATGTCTCAGTGTGCAAAGGGAGTTAGAGTAAGATAATAAACCAACCCATGAATGACGTAGAGGGTAGTAAATGTCTAAGTAAATGTGTGTCTGTGAGGAAAGTGGAATGGGCAAGAGGTAAGACGATTAACGAAGCTGGGAATGAAAGGGATCCAAGTAAATGTTTGTAGGGTGGAAGGGAGTGAAAATATAATCATGAACCAAGCGATGATTAGCATGGATTAATTAGCGGTCTTTTTTTTTGTTGCTAGCGGGCTTTTTTATTGCGAGCGATTTTTTTTTTGTTTACTGGTTTTGTTTTTTGCCCTTGAACTGCCTCCATTGCTGTAAGAAAAATGTGTCAGTGTGGAAAGTGGGATGAGGAGGACATAAGACAATTCAACAAGCTATAGGAATGAAACGGATCGCAGTAAATGTCTGTGTAATGCGGAAGGAAGAGGAAAGAATATCAATTACCAAGTTGGGAGTGACGTGGTGGGTAGTAAAGTTCTGTGAGCAAGGTGGAAGGAAGAGGAAACAAGATCAATACCAAACTAAGAATGACCTGAGGCGTCGTAACTGTTGAGAGGAGGAAGGGAAGGAAAGGAGAGAAAGAGAAAAATGTAGGGAAAGGGAAGCGTGTGTGCAAGATATAAAGGAGAGGAGGTAGCGTTATATTAACCAAACAAAAAATAACATGAATCGAAGGAAATGTTAATGAACGTAAGAATATTAACCAGATATGAATACCACGGAGCGTAGGAAGTGTACGAGCGCAGAACCTCTCTTTGGGCCACTCTCTACATTTGTCTGTTCTGGGAGCGGTGAGTAGCGGGCTTTTTTCTGCACTTTTGTTCTTGCCTTTGAGCCGTTTCCTTTGTTGTAAAAAAATATAAAAAAATAAAAAGATGTAAATCAGAGAAATTACGAATATATTAACCAAACTAAGGATGACAAAATTCGAAGGAAATGTTAGAGGACGTAAGAATATTAAGCAAACTATGAATGACTTTTAACGTAGGAAATGTCTGTGTGTAAGATGTAAGGGTAAGGATGTAGGAATATTAACCGAACTAAAAATGGCATAAATCGAGGTAAATGTCAAAGAACGTAAGAATATTAACCGGACTATGAATGCCTTGGAACGTAGCAAATGTCTGTGTATAATTTGTAAGGGTAAGGATGAAGGAATATTAACCGAACTAAAAATGGCATATATCGAGGTAAATGTCAAAGAACGTAAGAATATTAACCGAACTATGAGTGACGTGGATCGTGGTAAAGGTTCGCGGACGTAAGGATATTAACCATTGGACTTTGGAGATTGGAGATTGGACTTACTGAACCATAAATAGAACGCAATTACTCATATAACCTGCCGATACATTTGACCCCTTCCCCGCCTACACCTGTCCGCCTCCCCCCCCCCTTTTCAGATCACCCCCAAGACCGCCCACCCCTGTCCCCCCTGCCTCTCCCTGCCCACCAATCACTTCCGCTCCACGCCTGACGCAACCCGGATCCAGAATTCTCGGGAAAGAAAATAAAAAAAATATCTGAGACACGGTAATTCGTCTTATCGGTGAAATATTGTCGCCTGCCTGCAATTCTCTCTCTCTCTCTCTCTCTCTCTCTCTCTCTCTCTCTCTCTCTCACACACACACACACACACACACACACACACACACACACACAGAGCGAGAGAGAACAAAGGACAGAGAGAGAGAGAGAGAGAGAGAGAGAGTTGATCATGAAGGCGTAATCTGAGTCTTACGTTAAATTTACAGCCGTTTTATTTTCATTATCGTGGTCATTTTTTTACTCTGATTCTTACTTAGTGTGTGTGTGTGTGTGTGTGTGTGTGTGTGTGTGTGTGTGTGTGTATGAGATAAGGTACAGTAAATCCCTCCAATCTTATCTTGACTTTCATCCTGGTGGTGTTGGTAGTAGTAGTAGTAGTAGTAGTAGTAGTAGTAGTAGTAGTAGTAGTAGTAGTAGTAGTAGTAGTAGTAGTAGTAGTAGTGACGGAAATATATAAAAAATAGTTGAAATAAAACACGGCACTGAACACACACACACACACACACACACACACACACACACACACACACACACACACACACAGTAAACTTGACTATCCATTTATACCTGTCTCTGTGAACAACGTAACAGCTCTCCATTAGATCCTCTGGTATTATTTCATTTACGTATTTCAACTTTAACAACAACGAAGGGACACACTCTCTCTCTCTCTCTCTCTCTCTCTCTCTCTCTCTCTCTCTCTCTCTCTCTCTCTCTCTCTCTCTCTCTCTCTTACTCCTCCTTATCCCTTTCTCCTCCCTTCCCCCCCCATCCCTTCTCCTCCATTCTCTCCATCCTTCCCATTCCCCCTCCCCATCTCTCCCTTCCCTTCTCTCCATTCTCTCCCTTCCCTTCTCCCCATCTTCCCATCCTTTCCCTTCCCTTCTCGGCATTCTCTCCTCTCTCTTCTCCATAACCTTTCCCTTCCCTTTTCTTCATCCTTCCCCTCTCACTCCCCTCCCTTCTCCCTTCCTCCTCCCTCCCGCTTAACATCGCCTCACGTAACTCCTGACAGAAAATAATTACGAAAGAGTACGAGGGAAAAAAGCTATGAAACGGACGCTCAGTTAATTTTTTTGTACTTCAGACGAAAATGCTGCGCTGAAACTGTGTCGAAATTACTAGTTTTATTACAGAGGCAAGACCGGGAGGAGGAGGAGGAGGGGGAGGGGGGGAGGGGTAAGAGGAAGAGGTGAGGTAAAAATGAGAAGGGGAGGAGGACAAAATGTGGAGAGGTGGAGGAGGAGGAGAGGGAAAAATGTGGAGGGGGAAGAGGAAACGTTAAAACAGGAGAGAGAAACAGAAGTAAACGGTGGAGGAGGAGGAGGAGGAGGAGGAGGAGGAGGAGAAAGAGGAGGAGGAGAGAACAAAGTGAAAAGGGAAGAATGAAAAGGAGAGAGACACCGTTAACAGAATATGAGGCGGT